>NW_027209954.1:0-175000 GCF_027789765.1 Dendropsophus ebraccatus | reverse complement strand
AAACTCAGTGCGGGCTGGATGGGGTCCCCCCTGGGCACCGCAGACCTAAGCTTGTTTAACTCCTACCTCTTAAAGGGACCGAGAAAAAATGACCTTTTCTGCACTCCAATGTAAGTCAATGGGGCGATTTTTTGGCTATGTGCTAGAAATGAAATTCAGTGCGGATTGGATGACAGGCACCCTAGGCACCCAGGATCGGCTTTAGTTTCACGTGTATCTCTTAAGCCGGCAGAGAAAACCCACCTGATATGCGCTCCACACAATTGAATAGAGACGCCGTTGATTTTCTATGGGAATTGCAGAAATGACTTCTAAGCCTCAAAATAATGACTTTTTTTCCTAAGGTGGTAGGAATGAAACTCAGTGCGGGCTGGATGGGGTCCCCCCTGGGCACCGCAGACCTAAGCTTGTTTAACTCCTACCTCTTAAAGGGACCGAGAAAAAATGACCTTTTCTGCACTCCAATGTAAGTCAATGGGGCGATTTTTTGGCTATGTGCTAGAAATGAAATTCAGTGCGGATTGGATGACAGGCACCCTAGGCACCCAGGATCGGCTTTAGTTTCACGTGTATCTCTTAAGCCGGCAGAGAAAACCCACCTGATATGCGCTCCACACAATTGAATAGAGACGCCGTTGATTTTCTATGGGAATTGCAGAAATGACTTCTAAGCCTCAAAATAATGACTTTTTTTCCTAAGGTGGTAGGAATGAAACTCAGTGCGGGCTGGATGGGGTCCCCCCTGGGCACCGCAGACCTAAGCTTGTTTAACTCCTACCTCTTAAAGGGACCGAGAAAAAATGACCTTTTCTGCACTCCAATGTAAGTCAATGGGGCGATTTTTTGGCTATGTGCTAGAAATGAAATTCAGTGCGGATTGGATGACAGGCACCCTAGGCACCCAGGATCGGCTTTAGTTTCACGTGTATCTCTTAAGCCGGCAGAGAAAACCCACCTGATATGCGCTCCACACAATTGAATAGAGACGCCGTTGATTTTCTATGGGAATTGCAGAAATGACTTCTAAGCCTCAAAATAATGACTTTTTTTCCTAAGGTGGTAGGAATGAAACTCAGTGCGGGCTGGATGGGGTCCCCCCTGGGCACCGCAGACCTAAGCTTGTTTAACTCCTACCTCTTAAAGGGACCGAGAAAAAATGACCTTTTCTGCACTCCAATGTAAGTCAATGGGGCGATTTTTTGGCTATGTGCTAGAAATGAAATTCAGTGCGGATTGGATGACAGGCACCCTAGGCACCCAGGATCGGCTTTAGTTTCACGTGTATCTCTTAAGCCGGCAGAGAAAACCCACCTGATATGCGCTCCACACAATTGAATAGAGACGCCGTTGATTTTCTATGGGAATTGCAGAAATGACTTCTAAGCCTCAAAATAATGACTTTTTTTCCTAAGGTGGTAGGAATGAAACTCAGTGCGGGCTGGATGGGGTCCCCCCTGGGCACCGCAGACCTAAGCTTGTTTAACTCCTACCTCTTAAAGGGACCGAGAAAAAATGACCTTTTCTGCACTCCAATGTAAGTCAATGGGGCGATTTTTTGGCTATGTGCTAGAAATGAAATTCAGTGCGGATTGGATGACAGGCACCCTAGGCACCCAGGATCGGCTTTAGTTTCACGTGTATCTCTTAAGCCGGCAGAGAAAACCCACCTGATATGCGCTCCACACAATTGAATAGAGACGCCGTTGATTTTCTATGGGAATTGCAGAAATGACTTCTAAGCCTCAAAATAATGACTTTTTTTCCTAAGGTGGTAGGAATGAAACTCAGTGCGGGCTGGATGGGGTCCCCCCTGGGCACCGCAGACCTAAGCTTGTTTAACTCCTACCTCTTAAAGGGACCGAGAAAAAATGACCTTTTCTGCACTCCAATGTAAGTCAATGGGGCGATTTTTTGGCTATGTGCTAGAAATGAAATTCAGTGCGGATTGGATGACAGGCACCCTAGGCACCCAGGATCGGCTTTAGTTTCACGTGTATCTCTTAAGCCGGCAGAGAAAACCCACCTGATATGCGCTCCACACAATTGAATAGAGACGCCGTTGATTTTCTATGGGAATTGCAGAAATGACTTCTAAGCCTCAAAATAATGACTTTTTTTCCTAAGGTGGTAGGAATGAAACTCAGTGCGGGCTGGATGGGGTCCCCCCTGGGCACCGCAGACCTAAGCTTGTTTAACTCCTACCTCTTAAAGGGACCGAGAAAAAATGACCTTTTCTGCACTCCAATGTAAGTCAATGGGGCGATTTTTTGGCTATGTGCTAGAAATGAAATTCAGTGCGGATTGGATGACAGGCACCCTAGGCACCCAGGATCGGCTTTAGTTTCACGTGTATCTCTTAAGCCGGCAGAGAAAACCCACCTGATATGCGCTCCACACAATTGAATAGAGACGCCGTTGATTTTCTATGGGAATTGCAGAAATGACTTCTAAGCCTCAAAATAATGACTTTTTTTCCTAAGGTGGTAGGAATGAAACTCAGTGCGGGCTGGATGGGGTCCCCCCTGGGCACCGCAGACCTAAGCTTGTTTAACTCCTACCTCTTAAAGGGACCGAGAAAAAATGACCTTTTCTGCACTCCAATGTAAGTCAATGGGGCGATTTTTTGGCTATGTGCTAGAAATGAAATTCAGTGCGGATTGGATGACAGGCACCCTAGGCACCCAGGATCGGCTTTAGTTTCACGTGTATCTCTTAAGCCGGCAGAGAAAACCCACCTGATATGCGCTCCACACAATTGAATAGAGACGCCGTTGATTTTCTATGGGAATTGCAGAAATGACTTCTAAGCCTCAAAATAATGACTTTTTTTCCTAAGGTGGTAGGAATGAAACTCAGTGCGGGCTGGATGGGGTCCCCCCTGGGCACCGCAGACCTAAGCTTGTTTAACTCCTACCTCTTAAAGGGACCGAGAAAAAATGACCTTTTCTGCACTCCAATGTAAGTCAATGGGGCGATTTTTTGGCTATGTGCTAGAAATGAAATTCAGTGCGGATTGGATGACAGGCACCCTAGGCACCCAGGATCGGCTTTAGTTTCACGTGTATCTCTTAAGCCGGCAGAGAAAACCCACCTGATATGCGCTCCACACAATTGAATAGAGACGCCGTTGATTTTCTATGGGAATTGCAGAAATGACTTCTAAGCCTCAAAATAATGACTTTTTTTCCTAAGGTGGTAGGAATGAAACTCAGTGCGGGCTGGATGGGGTCCCCCCTGGGCACCGCAGACCTAAGCTTGTTTAACTCCTACCTCTTAAAGGGACCGAGAAAAAATGACCTTTTCTGCACTCCAATGTAAGTCAATGGGGCGATTTTTTGGCTATGTGCTAGAAATGAAATTCAGTGCGGATTGGATGACAGGCACCCTAGGCACCCAGGATCGGCTTTAGTTTCACGTGTATCTCTTAAGCCGGCAGAGAAAACCCACCTGATATGCGCTCCACACAATTGAATAGAGACGCCGTTGATTTTCTATGGGAATTGCAGAAATGACTTCTAAGCCTCAAAATAATGACTTTTTTTCCTAAGGTGGTAGGAATGAAACTCAGTGCGGGCTGGATGGGGTCCCCCCTGGGCACCGCAGACCTAAGCTTGTTTAACTCCTACCTCTTAAAGGGACCGAGAAAAAATGACCTTTTCTGCACTCCAATGTAAGTCAATGGGGCGATTTTTTGGCTATGTGCTAGAAATGAAATTCAGTGCGGATTGGATGACAGGCACCCTAGGCACCCAGGATCGGCTTTAGTTTCACGTGTATCTCTTAAGCCGGCAGAGAAAACCCACCTGATATGCGCTCCACACAATTGAATAGAGACGCCGTTGATTTTCTATGGGAATTGCAGAAATGACTTCTAAGCCTCAAAATAATGACTTTTTTTCCTAAGGTGGTAGGAATGAAACTCAGTGCGGGCTGGATGGGGTCCCCCCTGGGCACCGCAGACCTAAGCTTGTTTAACTCCTACCTCTTAAAGGGACCGAGAAAAAATGACCTTTTCTGCACTCCAATGTAAGTCAATGGGGCGATTTTTTGGCTATGTGCTAGAAATGAAATTCAGTGCGGATTGGATGACAGGCACCCTAGGCACCCAGGATCGGCTTTAGTTTCACGTGTATCTCTTAAGCCGGCAGAGAAAACCCACCTGATATGCGCTCCACACAATTGAATAGAGACGCCGTTGATTTTCTATGGGAATTGCAGAAATGACTTCTAAGCCTCAAAATAATGACTTTTTTTCCTAAGGTGGTAGGAATGAAACTCAGTGCGGGCTGGATGGGGTCCCCCCTGGGCACCGCAGACCTAAGCTTGTTTAACTCCTACCTCTTAAAGGGACCGAGAAAAAATGACCTTTTCTGCACTCCAATGTAAGTCAATGGGGCGATTTTTTGGCTATGTGCTAGAAATGAAATTCAGTGCGGATTGGATGACAGGCACCCTAGGCACCCAGGATCGGCTTTAGTTTCACGTGTATCTCTTAAGCCGGCAGAGAAAACCCACCTGATATGCGCTCCACACAATTGAATAGAGACGCCGTTGATTTTCTATGGGAATTGCAGAAATGACTTCTAAGCCTCAAAATAATGACTTTTTTTCCTAAGGTGGTAGGAATGAAACTCAGTGCGGGCTGGATGGGGTCCCCCCTGGGCACCGCAGACCTAAGCTTGTTTAACTCCTACCTCTTAAAGGGACCGAGAAAAAATGACCTTTTCTGCACTCCAATGTAAGTCAATGGGGCGATTTTTTGGCTATGTGCTAGAAATGAAATTCAGTGCGGATTGGATGACAGGCACCCTAGGCACCCAGGATCGGCTTTAGTTTCACGTGTATCTCTTAAGCCGGCAGAGAAAACCCACCTGATATGCGCTCCACACAATTGAATAGAGACGCCGTTGATTTTCTATGGGAATTGCAGAAATGACTTCTAAGCCTCAAAATAATGACTTTTTTTCCTAAGGTGGTAGGAATGAAACTCAGTGCGGGCTGGATGGGGTCCCCCCTGGGCACCGCAGACCTAAGCTTGTTTAACTCCTACCTCTTAAAGGGACCGAGAAAAAATGACCTTTTCTGCACTCCAATGTAAGTCAATGGGGCGATTTTTTGGCTATGTGCTAGAAATGAAATTCAGTGCGGATTGGATGACAGGCACCCTAGGCACCCAGGATCGGCTTTAGTTTCACGTGTATCTCTTAAGCCGGCAGAGAAAACCCACCTGATATGCGCTCCACACAATTGAATAGAGACGCCGTTGATTTTCTATGGGAATTGCAGAAATGACTTCTAAGCCTCAAAATAATGACTTTTTTTCCTAAGGTGGTAGGAATGAAACTCAGTGCGGGCTGGATGGGGTCCCCCCTGGGCACCGCAGACCTAAGCTTGTTTAACTCCTACCTCTTAAAGGGACCGAGAAAAAATGACCTTTTCTGCACTCCAATGTAAGTCAATGGGGCGATTTTTTGGCTATGTGCTAGAAATGAAATTCAGTGCGGATTGGATGACAGGCACCCTAGGCACCCAGGATCGGCTTTAGTTTCACGTGTATCTCTTAAGCCGGCAGAGAAAACCCACCTGATATGCGCTCCACACAATTGAATAGAGACGCCGTTGATTTTCTATGGGAATTGCAGAAATGACTTCTAAGCCTCAAAATAATGACTTTTTTTCCTAAGGTGGTAGGAATGAAACTCAGTGCGGGCTGGATGGGGTCCCCCCTGGGCACCGCAGACCTAAGCTTGTTTAACTCCTACCTCTTAAAGGGACCGAGAAAAAATGACCTTTTCTGCACTCCAATGTAAGTCAATGGGGCGATTTTTTGGCTATGTGCTAGAAATGAAATTCAGTGCGGATTGGATGACAGGCACCCTAGGCACCCAGGATCGGCTTTAGTTTCACGTGTATCTCTTAAGCCGGCAGAGAAAACCCACCTGATATGCGCTCCACACAATTGAATAGAGACGCCGTTGATTTTCTATGGGAATTGCAGAAATGACTTCTAAGCCTCAAAATAATGACTTTTTTTCCTAAGGTGGTAGGAATGAAACTCAGTGCGGGCTGGATGGGGTCCCCCCTGGGCACCGCAGACCTAAGCTTGTTTAACTCCTACCTCTTAAAGGGACCGAGAAAAAATGACCTTTTCTGCACTCCAATGTAAGTCAATGGGGCGATTTTTTGGCTATGTGCTAGAAATGAAATTCAGTGCGGATTGGATGACAGGCACCCTAGGCACCCAGGATCGGCTTTAGTTTCACGTGTATCTCTTAAGCCGGCAGAGAAAACCCACCTGATATGCGCTCCACACAATTGAATAGAGACGCCGTTGATTTTCTATGGGAATTGCAGAAATGACTTCTAAGCCTCAAAATAATGACTTTTTTTCCTAAGGTGGTAGGAATGAAACTCAGTGCGGGCTGGATGGGGTCCCCCCTGGGCACCGCAGACCTAAGCTTGTTTAACTCCTACCTCTTAAAGGGACCGAGAAAAAATGACCTTTTCTGCACTCCAATGTAAGTCAATGGGGCGATTTTTTGGCTATGTGCTAGAAATGAAATTCAGTGCGGATTGGATGACAGGCACCCTAGGCACCCAGGATCGGCTTTAGTTTCACGTGTATCTCTTAAGCCGGCAGAGAAAACCCACCTGATATGCGCTCCACACAATTGAATAGAGACGCCGTTGATTTTCTATGGGAATTGCAGAAATGACTTCTAAGCCTCAAAATAATGACTTTTTTTCCTAAGGTGGTAGGAATGAAACTCAGTGCGGGCTGGATGGGGTCCCCCCTGGGCACCGCAGACCTAAGCTTGTTTAACTCCTACCTCTTAAAGGGACCGAGAAAAAATGACCTTTTCTGCACTCCAATGTAAG
Source organism: Dendropsophus ebraccatus (assembly GCF_027789765.1). Taxonomy (NCBI): domain Eukaryota; kingdom Metazoa; phylum Chordata; class Amphibia; order Anura; family Hylidae; genus Dendropsophus; species Dendropsophus ebraccatus. The sequence continues at coordinate 168,121 of NW_027209954.1, read as the reverse complement.
TCAATGGGGCGATTTTTTGGCTATGTGCTAGAAATGAAATTCAGTGCGGATTGGATGACAGGCACCCTAGGCACCCAGGATCGGCTTTAGTTTCACGTGTATCTCTTAAGCCGGCAGAGAAAACCCACCTGATATGCGCTCCACACAATTGAATAGAGACGCCGTTGATTTTCTATGGGAATTGCAGAAATGACTTCTAAGCCTCAAAATAATGACTTTTTTTCCTAAGGTGGTAGGAATGAAACTCAGTGCGGGCTGGATGGGGTCCCCCCTGGGCACCGCAGACCTAAGCTTGTTTAACTCCTACCTCTTAAAGGGACCGAGAAAAAATGACCTTTTCTGCACTCCAATGTAAGTCAATGGGGCGATTTTTTGGCTATGTGCTAGAAATGAAATTCAGTGCGGATTGGATGACAGGCACCCTAGGCACCCAGGATCGGCTTTAGTTTCACGTGTATCTCTTAAGCCGGCAGAGAAAACCCACCTGATATGCGCTCCACACAATTGAATAGAGACGCCGTTGATTTTCTATGGGAATTGCAGAAATGACTTCTAAGCCTCAAAATAATGACTTTTTTTCCTAAGGTGGTAGGAATGAAACTCAGTGCGGGCTGGATGGGGTCCCCCCTGGGCACCGCAGACCTAAGCTTGTTTAACTCCTACCTCTTAAAGGGACCGAGAAAAAATGACCTTTTCTGCACTCCAATGTAAGTCAATGGGGCGATTTTTTGGCTATGTGCTAGAAATGAAATTCAGTGCGGATTGGATGACAGGCACCCTAGGCACCCAGGATCGGCTTTAGTTTCACGTGTATCTCTTAAGCCGGCAGAGAAAACCCACCTGATATGCGCTCCACACAATTGAATAGAGACGCCGTTGATTTTCTATGGGAATTGCAGAAATGACTTCTAAGCCTCAAAATAATGACTTTTTTTCCTAAGGTGGTAGGAATGAAACTCAGTGCGGGCTGGATGGGGTCCCCCCTGGGCACCGCAGACCTAAGCTTGTTTAACTCCTACCTCTTAAAGGGACCGAGAAAAAATGACCTTTTCTGCACTCCAATGTAAGTCAATGGGGCGATTTTTTGGCTATGTGCTAGAAATGAAATTCAGTGCGGATTGGATGACAGGCACCCTAGGCACCCAGGATCGGCTTTAGTTTCACGTGTATCTCTTAAGCCGGCAGAGAAAACCCACCTGATATGCGCTCCACACAATTGAATAGAGACGCCGTTGATTTTCTATGGGAATTGCAGAAATGACTTCTAAGCCTCAAAATAATGACTTTTTTTCCTAAGGTGGTAGGAATGAAACTCAGTGCGGGCTGGATGGGGTCCCCCCTGGGCACCGCAGACCTAAGCTTGTTTAACTCCTACCTCTTAAAGGGACCGAGAAAAAATGACCTTTTCTGCACTCCAATGTAAGTCAATGGGGCGATTTTTTGGCTATGTGCTAGAAATGAAATTCAGTGCGGATTGGATGACAGGCACCCTAGGCACCCAGGATCGGCTTTAGTTTCACGTGTATCTCTTAAGCCGGCAGAGAAAACCCACCTGATATGCGCTCCACACAATTGAATAGAGACGCCGTTGATTTTCTATGGGAATTGCAGAAATGACTTCTAAGCCTCAAAATAATGACTTTTTTTCCTAAGGTGGTAGGAATGAAACTCAGTGCGGGCTGGATGGGGTCCCCCCTGGGCACCGCAGACCTAAGCTTGTTTAACTCCTACCTCTTAAAGGGACCGAGAAAAAATGACCTTTTCTGCACTCCAATGTAAGTCAATGGGGCGATTTTTTGGCTATGTGCTAGAAATGAAATTCAGTGCGGATTGGATGACAGGCACCCTAGGCACCCAGGATCGGCTTTAGTTTCACGTGTATCTCTTAAGCCGGCAGAGAAAACCCACCTGATATGCGCTCCACACAATTGAATAGAGACGCCGTTGATTTTCTATGGGAATTGCAGAAATGACTTCTAAGCCTCAAAATAATGACTTTTTTTCCTAAGGTGGTAGGAATGAAACTCAGTGCGGGCTGGATGGGGTCCCCCCTGGGCACCGCAGACCTAAGCTTGTTTAACTCCTACCTCTTAAAGGGACCGAGAAAAAATGACCTTTTCTGCACTCCAATGTAAGTCAATGGGGCGATTTTTTGGCTATGTGCTAGAAATGAAATTCAGTGCGGATTGGATGACAGGCACCCTAGGCACCCAGGATCGGCTTTAGTTTCACGTGTATCTCTTAAGCCGGCAGAGAAAACCCACCTGATATGCGCTCCACACAATTGAATAGAGACGCCGTTGATTTTCTATGGGAATTGCAGAAATGACTTCTAAGCCTCAAAATAATGACTTTTTTTCCTAAGGTGGTAGGAATGAAACTCAGTGCGGGCTGGATGGGGTCCCCCCTGGGCACCGCAGACCTAAGCTTGTTTAACTCCTACCTCTTAAAGGGACCGAGAAAAAATGACCTTTTCTGCACTCCAATGTAAGTCAATGGGGCGATTTTTTGGCTATGTGCTAGAAATGAAATTCAGTGCGGATTGGATGACAGGCACCCTAGGCACCCAGGATCGGCTTTAGTTTCACGTGTATCTCTTAAGCCGGCAGAGAAAACCCACCTGATATGCGCTCCACACAATTGAATAGAGACGCCGTTGATTTTCTATGGGAATTGCAGAAATGACTTCTAAGCCTCAAAATAATGACTTTTTTTCCTAAGGTGGTAGGAATGAAACTCAGTGCGGGCTGGATGGGGTCCCCCCTGGGCACCGCAGACCTAAGCTTGTTTAACTCCTACCTCTTAAAGGGACCGAGAAAAAATGACCTTTTCTGCACTCCAATGTAAGTCAATGGGGCGATTTTTTGGCTATGTGCTAGAAATGAAATTCAGTGCGGATTGGATGACAGGCACCCTAGGCACCCAGGATCGGCTTTAGTTTCACGTGTATCTCTTAAGCCGGCAGAGAAAACCCACCTGATATGCGCTCCACACAATTGAATAGAGACGCCGTTGATTTTCTATGGGAATTGCAGAAATGACTTCTAAGCCTCAAAATAATGACTTTTTTTCCTAAGGTGGTAGGAATGAAACTCAGTGCGGGCTGGATGGGGTCCCCCCTGGGCACCGCAGACCTAAGCTTGTTTAACTCCTACCTCTTAAAGGGACCGAGAAAAAATGACCTTTTCTGCACTCCAATGTAAGTCAATGGGGCGATTTTTTGGCTATGTGCTAGAAATGAAATTCAGTGCGGATTGGATGACAGGCACCCTAGGCACCCAGGATCGGCTTTAGTTTCACGTGTATCTCTTAAGCCGGCAGAGAAAACCCACCTGATATGCGCTCCACACAATTGAATAGAGACGCCGTTGATTTTCTATGGGAATTGCAGAAATGACTTCTAAGCCTCAAAATAATGACTTTTTTTCCTAAGGTGGTAGGAATGAAACTCAGTGCGGGCTGGATGGGGTCCCCCCTGGGCACCGCAGACCTAAGCTTGTTTAACTCCTACCTCTTAAAGGGACCGAGAAAAAATGACCTTTTCTGCACTCCAATGTAAGTCAATGGGGCGATTTTTTGGCTATGTGCTAGAAATGAAATTCAGTGCGGATTGGATGACAGGCACCCTAGGCACCCAGGATCGGCTTTAGTTTCACGTGTATCTCTTAAGCCGGCAGAGAAAACCCACCTGATATGCGCTCCACACAATTGAATAGAGACGCCGTTGATTTTCTATGGGAATTGCAGAAATGACTTCTAAGCCTCAAAATAATGACTTTTTTTCCTAAGGTGGTAGGAATGAAACTCAGTGCGGGCTGGATGGGGTCCCCCCTGGGCACCGCAGACCTAAGCTTGTTTAACTCCTACCTCTTAAAGGGACCGAGAAAAAATGACCTTTTCTGCACTCCAATGTAAGTCAATGGGGCGATTTTTTGGCTATGTGCTAGAAATGAAATTCAGTGCGGATTGGATGACAGGCACCCTAGGCACCCAGGATCGGCTTTAGTTTCACGTGTATCTCTTAAGCCGGCAGAGAAAACCCACCTGATATGCGCTCCACACAATTGAATAGAGACGCCGTTGATTTTCTATGGGAATTGCAGAAATGACTTCTAAGCCTCAAAATAATGACTTTTTTTCCTAAGGTGGTAGGAATGAAACTCAGTGCGGGCTGGATGGGGTCCCCCCTGGGCACCGCAGACCTAAGCTTGTTTAACTCCTACCTCTTAAAGGGACCGAGAAAAAATGACCTTTTCTGCACTCCAATGTAAGTCAATGGGGCGATTTTTTGGCTATGTGCTAGAAATGAAATTCAGTGCGGATTGGATGACAGGCACCCTAGGCACCCAGGATCGGCTTTAGTTTCACGTGTATCTCTTAAGCCGGCAGAGAAAACCCACCTGATATGCGCTCCACACAATTGAATAGAGACGCCGTTGATTTTCTATGGGAATTGCAGAAATGACTTCTAAGCCTCAAAATAATGACTTTTTTTCCTAAGGTGGTAGGAATGAAACTCAGTGCGGGCTGGATGGGGTCCCCCCTGGGCACCGCAGACCTAAGCTTGTTTAACTCCTACCTCTTAAAGGGACCGAGAAAAAATGACCTTTTCTGCACTCCAATGTAAGTCAATGGGGCGATTTTTTGGCTATGTGCTAGAAATGAAATTCAGTGCGGATTGGATGACAGGCACCCTAGGCACCCAGGATCGGCTTTAGTTTCACGTGTATCTCTTAAGCCGGCAGAGAAAACCCACCTGATATGCGCTCCACACAATTGAATAGAGACGCCGTTGATTTTCTATGGGAATTGCAGAAATGACTTCTAAGCCTCAAAATAATGACTTTTTTTCCTAAGGTGGTAGGAATGAAACTCAGTGCGGGCTGGATGGGGTCCCCCCTGGGCACCGCAGACCTAAGCTTGTTTAACTCCTACCTCTTAAAGGGACCGAGAAAAAATGACCTTTTCTGCACTCCAATGTAAGTCAATGGGGCGATTTTTTGGCTATGTGCTAGAAATGAAATTCAGTGCGGATTGGATGACAGGCACCCTAGGCACCCAGGATCGGCTTTAGTTTCACGTGTATCTCTTAAGCCGGCAGAGAAAACCCACCTGATATGCGCTCCACACAATTGAATAGAGACGCCGTTGATTTTCTATGGGAATTGCAGAAATGACTTCTAAGCCTCAAAATAATGACTTTTTTTCCTAAGGTGGTAGGAATGAAACTCAGTGCGGGCTGGATGGGGTCCCCCCTGGGCACCGCAGACCTAAGCTTGTTTAACTCCTACCTCTTAAAGGGACCGAGAAAAAATGACCTTTTCTGCACTCCAATGTAAGTCAATGGGGCGATTTTTTGGCTATGTGCTAGAAATGAAATTCAGTGCGGATTGGATGACAGGCACCCTAGGCACCCAGGATCGGCTTTAGTTTCACGTGTATCTCTTAAGCCGGCAGAGAAAACCCACCTGATATGCGCTCCACACAATTGAATAGAGACGCCGTTGATTTTCTATGGGAATTGCAGAAATGACTTCTAAGCCTCAAAATAATGACTTTTTTTCCTAAGGTGGTAGGAATGAAACTCAGTGCGGGCTGGATGGGGTCCCCCCTGGGCACCGCAGACCTAAGCTTGTTTAACTCCTACCTCTTAAAGGGACCGAGAAAAAATGACCTTTTCTGCACTCCAATGTAAGTCAATGGGGCGATTTTTTGGCTATGTGCTAGAAATGAAATTCAGTGCGGATTGGATGACAGGCACCCTAGGCACCCAGGATCGGCTTTAGTTTCACGTGTATCTCTTAAGCCGGCAGAGAAAACCCACCTGATATGCGCTCCACACAATTGAATAGAGACGCCGTTGATTTTCTATGGGAATTGCAGAAATGACTTCTAAGCCTCAAAATAATGACTTTTTTTCCTAAGGTGGTAGGAATGAAACTCAGTGCGGGCTGGATGGGGTCCCCCCTGGGCACCGCAGACCTAAGCTTGTTTAACTCCTACCTCTTAAAGGGACCGAGAAAAAATGACCTTTTCTGCACTCCAATGTAAGTCAATGGGGCGATTTTTTGGCTATGTGCTAGAAATGAAATTCAGTGCGGATTGGATGACAGGCACCCTAGGCACCCAGGATCGGCTTTAGTTTCACGTGTATCTCTTAAGCCGGCAGAGAAAACCCACCTGATATGCGCTCCACACAATTGAATAGAGACGCCGTTGATTTTCTATGGGAATTGCAGAAATGACTTCTAAGCCTCAAAATAATGACTTTTTTTCCTAAGGTGGTAGGAATGAAACTCAGTGCGGGCTGGATGGGGTCCCCCCTGGGCACCGCAGACCTAAGCTTGTTTAACTCCTACCTCTTAAAGGGACCGAGAAAAAATGACCTTTTCTGCACTCCAATGTAAGTCAATGGGGCGATTTTTTGGCTATGTGCTAGAAATGAAATTCAGTGCGGATTGGATGACAGGCACCCTAGGCACCCAGGATCGGCTTTAGTTTCACGTGTATCTCTTAAGCCGGCAGAGAAAACCCACCTGATATGCGCTCCACACAATTGAATAGAGACGCCGTTGATTTTCTATGGGAATTGCAGAAATGACTTCTAAGCCTCAAAATAATGACTTTTTTTCCTAAGGTGGTAGGAATGAAACTCAGTGCGGGCTGGATGGGGTCCCCCCTGGGCACCGCAGACCTAAGCTTGTTTAACTCCTACCTCTTAAAGGGACCGAGAAAAAATGACCTTTTCTGCACTCCAATGTAAGTCAATGGGGCGATTTTTTGGCTATGTGCTAGAAATGAAATTCAGTGCGGATTGGATGACAGGCACCCTAGGCACCCAGGATCGGCTTTAGTTTCACGTGTATCTCTTAAGCCGGCAGAGAAAACCCACCTGATATGCGCTCCACACAATTGAATAGAGACGCCGTTGATTTTCTATGGGAATTGCAGAAATGACTTCTAAGCCTCAAAATAATGACTTTTTTTCCTAAGGTGGTAGGAATGAAACTCAGTGCGGGCTGGATGGGGTCCCCCCTGGGCACCGCAGACCTAAGCTTGTTTAACTCCTACCTCTTAAAGGGACCGAGAAAAAATGACCTTTTCTGCACTCCAATGTAAGTCAATGGGGCGATTTTTTGGCTATGTGCTAGAAATGAAATTCAGTGCGGATTGGATGACAGGCACCCTAGGCACCCAGGATCGGCTTTAGTTTCACGTGTATCTCTTAAGCCGGCAGAGAAAACCCACCTGATATGCGCTCCACACAATTGAATAGAGACGCCGTTGATTTTCTATGGGAATTGCAGAAATGACTTCTAAGCCTCAAAATAATGACTTTTTTTCCTAAGGTGGTAGGAATGAAACTCAGTGCGGGCTGGATGGGGTCCCCCCTGGGCACCGCAGACCTAAGCTTGTTTAACTCCTACCTCTTAAAGGGACCGAGAAAAAATGACCTTTTCTGCACTCCAATGTAAGTCAATGGGGCGATTTTTTGGCTATGTGCTAGAAATGAAATTCAGTGCGGATTGGATGACAGGCACCCTAGGCACCCAGGATCGGCTTTAGTTTCACGTGTATCTCTTAAGCCGGCAGAGAAAACCCACCTGATATGCGCTCCACACAATTGAATAGAGACGCCGTTGATTTTCTATGGGAATTGCAGAAATGACTTCTAAGCCTCAAAATAATGACTTTTTTTCCTAAGGTGGTAGGAATGAAACTCAGTGCGGGCTGGATGGGGTCCCCCCTGGGCACCGCAGACCTAAGCTTGTTTAACTCCTACCTCTTAAAGGGACCGAGAAAAAATGACCTTTTCTGCACTCCAATGTAAGTCAATGGGGCGATTTTTTGGCTATGTGCTAGAAATGAAATTCAGTGCGGATTGGATGACAGGCACCCTAGGCACCCAGGATCGGCTTTAGTTTCACGTGTATCTCTTAAGCCGGCAGAGAAAACCCACCTGATATGCGCTCCACACAATTGAATAGAGACGCCGTTGATTTTCTATGGGAATTGCAGAAATGACTTCTAAGCCTCAAAATAATGACTTTTTTTCCTAAGGTGGTAGGAATGAAACTCAGTGCGGGCTGGATGGGGTCCCCCCTGGGCACCGCAGACCTAAGCTTGTTTAACTCCTACCTCTTAAAGGGACCGAGAAAAAATGACCTTTTCTGCACTCCAATGTAAGTCAATGGGGCGATTTTTTGGCTATGTGCTAGAAATGAAATTCAGTGCGGATTGGATGACAGGCACCCTAGGCACCCAGGATCGGCTTTAGTTTCACGTGTATCTCTTAAGCCGGCAGAGAAAACCCACCTGATATGCGCTCCACACAATTGAATAGAGACGCCGTTGATTTTCTATGGGAATTGCAGAAATGACTTCTAAGCCTCAAAATAATGACTTTTTTTCCTAAGGTGGTAGGAATGAAACTCAGTGCGGGCTGGATGGGGTCCCCCCTGGGCACCGCAGACCTAAGCTTGTTTAACTCCTACCTCTTAAAGGGACCGAGAAAAAATGACCTTTTCTGCACTCCAATGTAAGTCAATGGGGCGATTTTTTGGCTATGTGCTAGAAATGAAATTCAGTGCGGATTGGATGACAGGCACCCTAGGCACCCAGGATCGGCTTTAGTTTCACGTGTATCTCTTAAGCCGGCAGAGAAAACCCACCTGATATGCGCTCCACACAATTGAATAGAGACGCCGTTGATTTTCTATGGGAATTGCAGAAATGACTTCTAAGCCTCAAAATAATGACTTTTTTTCCTAAGGTGGTAGGAATGAAACTCAGTGCGGGCTGGATGGGGTCCCCCCTGGGCACCGCAGACCTAAGCTTGTTTAACTCCTACCTCTTAAAGGGACCGAGAAAAAATGACCTTTTCTGCACTCCAATGTAAGTCAATGGGGCGATTTTTTGGCTATGTGCTAGAAATGAAATTCAGTGCGGATTGGATGACAGGCACCCTAGGCACCCAGGATCGGCTTTAGTTTCACGTGTATCTCTTAAGCCGGCAGAGAAAACCCACCTGATATGCGCTCCACACAATTGAATAGAGACGCCGTTGATTTTCTATGGGAATTGCAGAAATGACTTCTAAGCCTCAAAATAATGACTTTTTTTCCTAAGGTGGTAGGAATGAAACTCAGTGCGGGCTGGATGGGGTCCCCCCTGGGCACCGCAGACCTAAGCTTGTTTAACTCCTACCTCTTAAAGGGACCGAGAAAAAATGACCTTTTCTGCACTCCAATGTAAGTCAATGGGGCGATTTTTTGGCTATGTGCTAGAAATGAAATTCAGTGCGGATTGGATGACAGGCACCCTAGGCACCCAGGATCGGCTTTAGTTTCACGTGTATCTCTTAAGCCGGCAGAGAAAACCCACCTGATATGCGCTCCACACAATTGAATAGAGACGCCGTTGATTTTCTATGGGAATTGCAGAAATGACTTCTAAGCCTCAAAATAATGACTTTTTTTCCTAAGGTGGTAGGAATGAAACTCAGTGCGGGCTGGATGGGGTCCCCCCTGGGCACCGCAGACCTAAGCTTGTTTAACTCCTACCTCTTAAAGGGACCGAGAAAAAATGACCTTTTCTGCACTCCAATGTAAGTCAATGGGGCGATTTTTTGGCTATGTGCTAGAAATGAAATTCAGTGCGGATTGGATGACAGGCACCCTAGGCACCCAGGATCGGCTTTAGTTTCACGTGTATCTCTTAAGCCGGCAGAGAAAACCCACCTGATATGCGCTCCACACAATTGAATAGAGACGCCGTTGATTTTCTATGGGAATTGCAGAAATGACTTCTAAGCCTCAAAATAATGACTTTTTTTCCTAAGGTGGTAGGAATGAAACTCAGTGCGGGCTGGATGGGGTCCCCCCTGGGCACCGCAGACCTAAGCTTGTTTAACTCCTACCTCTTAAAGGGACCGAGAAAAAATGACCTTTTCTGCACTCCAATGTAAGTCAATGGGGCGATTTTTTGGCTATGTGCTAGAAATGAAATTCAGTGCGGATTGGATGACAGGCACCCTAGGCACCCAGGATCGGCTTTAGTTTCACGTGTATCTCTTAAGCCGGCAGAGAAAACCCACCTGATATGCGCTCCACACAATTGAATAGAGACGCCGTTGATTTTCTATGGGAATTGCAGAAATGACTTCTAAGCCTCAAAATAATGACTTTTTTTCCTAAGGTGGTAGGAATGAAACTCAGTGCGGGCTGGATGGGGTCCCCCCTGGGCACCGCAGACCTAAGCTTGTTTAACTCCTACCTCTTAAAGGGACCGAGAAAAAATGACCTTTTCTGCACTCCAATGTAAGTCAATGGGGCGATTTTTTGGCTATGTGCTAGAAATGAAATTCAGTGCGGATTGGATGACAGGCACCCTAGGCACCCAGGATCGGCTTTAGTTTCACGTGTATCTCTTAAGCCGGCAGAGAAAACCCACCTGATATGCGCTCCACACAATTGAATAGAGACGCCGTTGATTTTCTATGGGAATTGCAGAAATGACTTCTAAGCCTCAAAATAATGACTTTTTTTCCTAAGGTGGTAGGAATGAAACTCAGTGCGGGCTGGATGGGGTCCCCCCTGGGCACCGCAGACCTAAGCTTGTTTAACTCCTACCTCTTAAAGGGACCGAGAAAAAATGACCTTTTCTGCACTCCAATGTAAGTCAATGGGGCGATTTTTTGGCTATGTGCTAGAAATGAAATTCAGTGCGGATTGGATGACAGGCACCCTAGGCACCCAGGATCGGCTTTAGTTTCACGTGTATCTCTTAAGCCGGCAGAGAAAACCCACCTGATATGCGCTCCACACAATTGAATAGAGACGCCGTTGATTTTCTATGGGAATTGCAGAAATGACTTCTAAGCCTCAAAATAATGACTTTTTTTCCTAAGGTGGTAGGAATGAAACTCAGTGCGGGCTGGATGGGGTCCCCCCTGGGCACCGCAGACCTAAGCTTGTTTAACTCCTACCTCTTAAAGGGACCGAGAAAAAATGACCTTTTCTGCACTCCAATGTAAGTCAATGGGGCGATTTTTTGGCTATGTGCTAGAAATGAAATTCAGTGCGGATTGGATGACAGGCACCCTAGGCACCCAGGATCGGCTTTAGTTTCACGTGTATCTCTTAAGCCGGCAGAGAAAACCCACCTGATATGCGCTCCACACAATTGAATAGAGACGCCGTTGATTTTCTATGGGAATTGCAGAAATGACTTCTAAGCCTCAAAATAATGACTTTTTTTCCTAAGGTGGTAGGAATGAAACTCAGTGCGGGCTGGATGGGGTCCCCCCTGGGCACCGCAGACCTAAGCTTGTTTAACTCCTACCTCTTAAAGGGACCGAGAAAAAATGACCTTTTCTGCACTCCAATGTAAGTCAATGGGGCGATTTTTTGGCTATGTGCTAGAAATGAAATTCAGTGCGGATTGGATGACAGGCACCCTAGGCACCCAGGATCGGCTTTAGTTTCACGTGTATCTCTTAAGCCGGCAGAGAAAACCCACCTGATATGCGCTCCACACAATTGAATAGAGACGCCGTTGATTTTCTATGGGAATTGCAGAAATGACTTCTAAGCCTCAAAATAATGACTTTTTTTCCTAAGGTGGTAGGAATGAAACTCAGTGCGGGCTGGATGGGGTCCCCCCTGGGCACCGCAGACCTAAGCTTGTTTAACTCCTACCTCTTAAAGGGACCGAGAAAAAATGACCTTTTCTGCACTCCAATGTAAGTCAATGGGGCGATTTTTTGGCTATGTGCTAGAAATGAAATTCAGTGCGGATTGGATGACAGGCACCCTAGGCACCCAGGATCGGCTTTAGTTTCACGTGTATCTCTTAAGCCGGCAGAGAAAACCCACCTGATATGCGCTCCACACAATTGAATAGAGACGCCGTTGATTTTCTATGGGAATTGCAGAAATGACTTCTAAGCCTCAAAATAATGACTTTTTTTCCTAAGGTGGTAGGAATGAAACTCAGTGCGGGCTGGATGGGGTCCCCCCTGGGCACCGCAGACCTAAGCTTGTTTAACTCCTACCTCTTAAAGGGACCGAGAAAAAATGACCTTTTCTGCACTCCAATGTAAGTCAATGGGGCGATTTTTTGGCTATGTGCTAGAAATGAAATTCAGTGCGGATTGGATGACAGGCACCCTAGGCACCCAGGATCGGCTTTAGTTTCACGTGTATCTCTTAAGCCGGCAGAGAAAACCCACCTGATATGCGCTCCACACAATTGAATAGAGACGCCGTTGATTTTCTATGGGAATTGCAGAAATGACTTCTAAGCCTCAAAATAATGACTTTTTTTCCTAAGGTGGTAGGAATGAAACTCAGTGCGGGCTGGATGGGGTCCCCCCTGGGCACCGCAGACCTAAGCTTGTTTAACTCCTACCTCTTAAAGGGACCGAGAAAAAATGACCTTTTCTGCACTCCAATGTAAGTCAATGGGGCGATTTTTTGGCTATGTGCTAGAAATGAAATTCAGTGCGGATTGGATGACAGGCACCCTAGGCACCCAGGATCGGCTTTAGTTTCACGTGTATCTCTTAAGCCGGCAGAGAAAACCCACCTGATATGCGCTCCACACAATTGAATAGAGACGCCGTTGATTTTCTATGGGAATTGCAGAAATGACTTCTAAGCCTCAAAATAATGACTTTTTTTCCTAAGGTGGTAGGAATGAAACTCAGTGCGGGCTGGATGGGGTCCCCCCTGGGCACCGCAGACCTAAGCTTGTTTAACTCCTACCTCTTAAAGGGACCGAGAAAAAATGACCTTTTCTGCACTCCAATGTAAGTCAATGGGGCGATTTTTTGGCTATGTGCTAGAAATGAAATTCAGTGCGGATTGGATGACAGGCACCCTAGGCACCCAGGATCGGCTTTAGTTTCACGTGTATCTCTTAAGCCGGCAGAGAAAACCCACCTGATATGCGCTCCACACAATTGAATAGAGACGCCGTTGATTTTCTATGGGAATTGCAGAAATGACTTCTAAGCCTCAAAATAATGACTTTTTTTCCTAAGGTGGTAGGAATGAAACTCAGTGCGGGCTGGATGGGGTCCCCCCTGGGCACCGCAGACCTAAGCTTGTTTAACTCCTACCTCTTAAAGGGACCGAGAAAAAATGACCTTTTCTGCACTCCAATGTAAGTCAATGGGGCGATTTTTTGGCTATGTGCTAGAAATGAAATTCAGTGCGGATTGGATGACAGGCACCCTAGGCACCCAGGATCGGCTTTAGTTTCACGTGTATCTCTTAAGCCGGCAGAGAAAACCCACCTGATATGCGCTCCACACAATTGAATAGAGACGCCGTTGATTTTCTATGGGAATTGCAGAAATGACTTCTAAGCCTCAAAATAATGACTTTTTTTCCTAAGGTGGTAGGAATGAAACTCAGTGCGGGCTGGATGGGGTCCCCCCTGGGCACCGCAGACCTAAGCTTGTTTAACTCCTACCTCTTAAAGGGACCGAGAAAAAATGACCTTTTCTGCACTCCAATGTAAGTCAATGGGGCGATTTTTTGGCTATGTGCTAGAAATGAAATTCAGTGCGGATTGGATGACAGGCACCCTAGGCACCCAGGATCGGCTTTAGTTTCACGTGTATCTCTTAAGCCGGCAGAGAAAACCCACCTGATATGCGCTCCACACAATTGAATAGAGACGCCGTTGATTTTCTATGGGAATTGCAGAAATGACTTCTAAGCCTCAAAATAATGACTTTTTTTCCTAAGGTGGTAGGAATGAAACTCAGTGCGGGCTGGATGGGGTCCCCCCTGGGCACCGCAGACCTAAGCTTGTTTAACTCCTACCTCTTAAAGGGACCGAGAAAAAATGACCTTTTCTGCACTCCAATGTAAGTCAATGGGGCGATTTTTTGGCTATGTGCTAGAAATGAAATTCAGTGCGGATTGGATGACAGGCACCCTAGGCACCCAGGATCGGCTTTAGTTTCACGTGTATCTCTTAAGCCGGCAGAGAAAACCCACCTGATATGCGCTCCACACAATTGAATAGAGACGCCGTTGATTTTCTATGGGAATTGCAGAAATGACTTCTAAGCCTCAAAATAATGACTTTTTTTCCTAAGGTGGTAGGAATGAAACTCAGTGCGGGCTGGATGGGGTCCCCCCTGGGCACCGCAGACCTAAGCTTGTTTAACTCCTACCTCTTAAAGGGACCGAGAAAAAATGACCTTTTCTGCACTCCAATGTAAGTCAATGGGGCGATTTTTTGGCTATGTGCTAGAAATGAAATTCAGTGCGGATTGGATGACAGGCACCCTAGGCACCCAGGATCGGCTTTAGTTTCACGTGTATCTCTTAAGCCGGCAGAGAAAACCCACCTGATATGCGCTCCACACAATTGAATAGAGACGCCGTTGATTTTCTATGGGAATTGCAGAAATGACTTCTAAGCCTCAAAATAATGACTTTTTTTCCTAAGGTGGTAGGAATGAAACTCAGTGCGGGCTGGATGGGGTCCCCCCTGGGCACCGCAGACCTAAGCTTGTTTAACTCCTACCTCTTAAAGGGACCGAGAAAAAATGACCTTTTCTGCACTCCAATGTAAGTCAATGGGGCGATTTTTTGGCTATGTGCTAGAAATGAAATTCAGTGCGGATTGGATGACAGGCACCCTAGGCACCCAGGATCGGCTTTAGTTTCACGTGTATCTCTTAAGCCGGCAGAGAAAACCCACCTGATATGCGCTCCACACAATTGAATAGAGACGCCGTTGATTTTCTATGGGAATTGCAGAAATGACTTCTAAGCCTCAAAATAATGACTTTTTTTCCTAAGGTGGTAGGAATGAAACTCAGTGCGGGCTGGATGGGGTCCCCCCTGGGCACCGCAGACCTAAGCTTGTTTAACTCCTACCTCTTAAAGGGACCGAGAAAAAATGACCTTTTCTGCACTCCAATGTAAGTCAATGGGGCGATTTTTTGGCTATGTGCTAGAAATGAAATTCAGTGCGGATTGGATGACAGGCACCCTAGGCACCCAGGATCGGCTTTAGTTTCACGTGTATCTCTTAAGCCGGCAGAGAAAACCCACCTGATATGCGCTCCACACAATTGAATAGAGACGCCGTTGATTTTCTATGGGAATTGCAGAAATGACTTCTAAGCCTCAAAATAATGACTTTTTTTCCTAAGGTGGTAGGAATGAAACTCAGTGCGGGCTGGATGGGGTCCCCCCTGGGCACCGCAGACCTAAGCTTGTTTAACTCCTACCTCTTAAAGGGACCGAGAAAAAATGACCTTTTCTGCACTCCAATGTAAGTCAATGGGGCGATTTTTTGGCTATGTGCTAGAAATGAAATTCAGTGCGGATTGGATGACAGGCACCCTAGGCACCCAGGATCGGCTTTAGTTTCACGTGTATCTCTTAAGCCGGCAGAGAAAACCCACCTGATATGCGCTCCACACAATTGAATAGAGACGCCGTTGATTTTCTATGGGAATTGCAGAAATGACTTCTAAGCCTCAAAATAATGACTTTTTTTCCTAAGGTGGTAGGAATGAAACTCAGTGCGGGCTGGATGGGGTCCCCCCTGGGCACCGCAGACCTAAGCTTGTTTAACTCCTACCTCTTAAAGGGACCGAGAAAAAATGACCTTTTCTGCACTCCAATGTAAGTCAATGGGGCGATTTTTTGGCTATGTGCTAGAAATGAAATTCAGTGCGGATTGGATGACAGGCACCCTAGGCACCCAGGATCGGCTTTAGTTTCACGTGTATCTCTTAAGCCGGCAGAGAAAACCCACCTGATATGCGCTCCACACAATTGAATAGAGACGCCGTTGATTTTCTATGGGAATTGCAGAAATGACTTCTAAGCCTCAAAATAATGACTTTTTTTCCTAAGGTGGTAGGAATGAAACTCAGTGCGGGCTGGATGGGGTCCCCCCTGGGCACCGCAGACCTAAGCTTGTTTAACTCCTACCTCTTAAAGGGACCGAGAAAAAATGACCTTTTCTGCACTCCAATGTAAGTCAATGGGGCGATTTTTTGGCTATGTGCTAGAAATGAAATTCAGTGCGGATTGGATGACAGGCACCCTAGGCACCCAGGATCGGCTTTAGTTTCACGTGTATCTCTTAAGCCGGCAGAGAAAACCCACCTGATATGCGCTCCACACAATTGAATAGAGACGCCGTTGATTTTCTATGGGAATTGCAGAAATGACTTCTAAGCCTCAAAATAATGACTTTTTTTCCTAAGGTGGTAGGAATGAAACTCAGTGCGGGCTGGATGGGGTCCCCCCTGGGCACCGCAGACCTAAGCTTGTTTAACTCCTACCTCTTAAAGGGACCGAGAAAAAATGACCTTTTCTGCACTCCAATGTAAGTCAATGGGGCGATTTTTTGGCTATGTGCTAGAAATGAAATTCAGTGCGGATTGGATGACAGGCACCCTAGGCACCCAGGATCGGCTTTAGTTTCACGTGTATCTCTTAAGCCGGCAGAGAAAACCCACCTGATATGCGCTCCACACAATTGAATAGAGACGCCGTTGATTTTCTATGGGAATTGCAGAAATGACTTCTAAGCCTCAAAATAATGACTTTTTTTCCTAAGGTGGTAGGAATGAAACTCAGTGCGGGCTGGATGGGGTCCCCCCTGGGCACCGCAGACCTAAGCTTGTTTAACTCCTACCTCTTAAAGGGACCGAGAAAAAATGACCTTTTCTGCACTCCAATGTAAGTCAATGGGGCGATTTTTTGGCTATGTGCTAGAAATGAAATTCAGTGCGGATTGGATGACAGGCACCCTAGGCACCCAGGATCGGCTTTAGTTTCACGTGTATCTCTTAAGCCGGCAGAGAAAACCCACCTGATATGCGCTCCACACAATTGAATAGAGACGCCGTTGATTTTCTATGGGAATTGCAGAAATGACTTCTAAGCCTCAAAATAATGACTTTTTTTCCTAAGGTGGTAGGAATGAAACTCAGTGCGGGCTGGATGGGGTCCCCCCTGGGCACCGCAGACCTAAGCTTGTTTAACTCCTACCTCTTAAAGGGACCGAGAAAAAATGACCTTTTCTGCACTCCAATGTAAGTCAATGGGGCGATTTTTTGGCTATGTGCTAGAAATGAAATTCAGTGCGGATTGGATGACAGGCACCCTAGGCACCCAGGATCGGCTTTAGTTTCACGTGTATCTCTTAAGCCGGCAGAGAAAACCCACCTGATATGCGCTCCACACAATTGAATAGAGACGCCGTTGATTTTCTATGGGAATTGCAGAAATGACTTCTAAGCCTCAAAATAATGACTTTTTTTCCTAAGGTGGTAGGAATGAAACTCAGTGCGGGCTGGATGGGGTCCCCCCTGGGCACCGCAGACCTAAGCTTGTTTAACTCCTACCTCTTAAAGGGACCGAGAAAAAATGACCTTTTCTGCACTCCAATGTAAGTCAATGGGGCGATTTTTTGGCTATGTGCTAGAAATGAAATTCAGTGCGGATTGGATGACAGGCACCCTAGGCACCCAGGATCGGCTTTAGTTTCACGTGTATCTCTTAAGCCGGCAGAGAAAACCCACCTGATATGCGCTCCACACAATTGAATAGAGACGCCGTTGATTTTCTATGGGAATTGCAGAAATGACTTCTAAGCCTCAAAATAATGACTTTTTTTCCTAAGGTGGTAGGAATGAAACTCAGTGCGGGCTGGATGGGGTCCCCCCTGGGCACCGCAGACCTAAGCTTGTTTAACTCCTACCTCTTAAAGGGACCGAGAAAAAATGACCTTTTCTGCACTCCAATGTAAGTCAATGGGGCGATTTTTTGGCTATGTGCTAGAAATGAAATTCAGTGCGGATTGGATGACAGGCACCCTAGGCACCCAGGATCGGCTTTAGTTTCACGTGTATCTCTTAAGCCGGCAGAGAAAACCCACCTGATATGCGCTCCACACAATTGAATAGAGACGCCGTTGATTTTCTATGGGAATTGCAGAAATGACTTCTAAGCCTCAAAATAATGACTTTTTTTCCTAAGGTGGTAGGAATGAAACTCAGTGCGGGCTGGATGGGGTCCCCCCTGGGCACCGCAGACCTAAGCTTGTTTAACTCCTACCTCTTAAAGGGACCGAGAAAAAATGACCTTTTCTGCACTCCAATGTAAGTCAATGGGGCGATTTTTTGGCTATGTGCTAGAAATGAAATTCAGTGCGGATTGGATGACAGGCACCCTAGGCACCCAGGATCGGCTTTAGTTTCACGTGTATCTCTTAAGCCGGCAGAGAAAACCCACCTGATATGCGCTCCACACAATTGAATAGAGACGCCGTTGATTTTCTATGGGAATTGCAGAAATGACTTCTAAGCCTCAAAATAATGACTTTTTTTCCTAAGGTGGTAGGAATGAAACTCAGTGCGGGCTGGATGGGGTCCCCCCTGGGCACCGCAGACCTAAGCTTGTTTAACTCCTACCTCTTAAAGGGACCGAGAAAAAATGACCTTTTCTGCACTCCAATGTAAGTCAATGGGGCGATTTTTTGGCTATGTGCTAGAAATGAAATTCAGTGCGGATTGGATGACAGGCACCCTAGGCACCCAGGATCGGCTTTAGTTTCACGTGTATCTCTTAAGCCGGCAGAGAAAACCCACCTGATATGCGCTCCACACAATTGAATAGAGACGCCGTTGATTTTCTATGGGAATTGCAGAAATGACTTCTAAGCCTCAAAATAATGACTTTTTTTCCTAAGGTGGTAGGAATGAAACTCAGTGCGGGCTGGATGGGGTCCCCCCTGGGCACCGCAGACCTAAGCTTGTTTAACTCCTACCTCTTAAAGGGACCGAGAAAAAATGACCTTTTCTGCACTCCAATGTAAGTCAATGGGGCGATTTTTTGGCTATGTGCTAGAAATGAAATTCAGTGCGGATTGGATGACAGGCACCCTAGGCACCCAGGATCGGCTTTAGTTTCACGTGTATCTCTTAAGCCGGCAGAGAAAACCCACCTGATATGCGCTCCACACAATTGAATAGAGACGCCGTTGATTTTCTATGGGAATTGCAGAAATGACTTCTAAGCCTCAAAATAATGACTTTTTTTCCTAAGGTGGTAGGAATGAAACTCAGTGCGGGCTGGATGGGGTCCCCCCTGGGCACCGCAGACCTAAGCTTGTTTAACTCCTACCTCTTAAAGGGACCGAGAAAAAATGACCTTTTCTGCACTCCAATGTAAGTCAATGGGGCGATTTTTTGGCTATGTGCTAGAAATGAAATTCAGTGCGGATTGGATGACAGGCACCCTAGGCACCCAGGATCGGCTTTAGTTTCACGTGTATCTCTTAAGCCGGCAGAGAAAACCCACCTGATATGCGCTCCACACAATTGAATAGAGACGCCGTTGATTTTCTATGGGAATTGCAGAAATGACTTCTAAGCCTCAAAATAATGACTTTTTTTCCTAAGGTGGTAGGAATGAAACTCAGTGCGGGCTGGATGGGGTCCCCCCTGGGCACCGCAGACCTAAGCTTGTTTAACTCCTACCTCTTAAAGGGACCGAGAAAAAATGACCTTTTCTGCACTCCAATGTAAGTCAATGGGGCGATTTTTTGGCTATGTGCTAGAAATGAAATTCAGTGCGGATTGGATGACAGGCACCCTAGGCACCCAGGATCGGCTTTAGTTTCACGTGTATCTCTTAAGCCGGCAGAGAAAACCCACCTGATATGCGCTCCACACAATTGAATAGAGACGCCGTTGATTTTCTATGGGAATTGCAGAAATGACTTCTAAGCCTCAAAATAATGACTTTTTTTCCTAAGGTGGTAGGAATGAAACTCAGTGCGGGCTGGATGGGGTCCCCCCTGGGCACCGCAGACCTAAGCTTGTTTAACTCCTACCTCTTAAAGGGACCGAGAAAAAATGACCTTTTCTGCACTCCAATGTAAGTCAATGGGGCGATTTTTTGGCTATGTGCTAGAAATGAAATTCAGTGCGGATTGGATGACAGGCACCCTAGGCACCCAGGATCGGCTTTAGTTTCACGTGTATCTCTTAAGCCGGCAGAGAAAACCCACCTGATATGCGCTCCACACAATTGAATAGAGACGCCGTTGATTTTCTATGGGAATTGCAGAAATGACTTCTAAGCCTCAAAATAATGACTTTTTTTCCTAAGGTGGTAGGAATGAAACTCAGTGCGGGCTGGATGGGGTCCCCCCTGGGCACCGCAGACCTAAGCTTGTTTAACTCCTACCTCTTAAAGGGACCGAGAAAAAATGACCTTTTCTGCACTCCAATGTAAGTCAATGGGGCGATTTTTTGGCTATGTGCTAGAAATGAAATTCAGTGCGGATTGGATGACAGGCACCCTAGGCACCCAGGATCGGCTTTAGTTTCACGTGTATCTCTTAAGCCGGCAGAGAAAACCCACCTGATATGCGCTCCACACAATTGAATAGAGACGCCGTTGATTTTCTATGGGAATTGCAGAAATGACTTCTAAGCCTCAAAATAATGACTTTTTTTCCTAAGGTGGTAGGAATGAAACTCAGTGCGGGCTGGATGGGGTCCCCCCTGGGCACCGCAGACCTAAGCTTGTTTAACTCCTACCTCTTAAAGGGACCGAGAAAAAATGACCTTTTCTGCACTCCAATGTAAGTCAATGGGGCGATTTTTTGGCTATGTGCTAGAAATGAAATTCAGTGCGGATTGGATGACAGGCACCCTAGGCACCCAGGATCGGCTTTAGTTTCACGTGTATCTCTTAAGCCGGCAGAGAAAACCCACCTGATATGCGCTCCACACAATTGAATAGAGACGCCGTTGATTTTCTATGGGAATTGCAGAAATGACTTCTAAGCCTCAAAATAATGACTTTTTTTCCTAAGGTGGTAGGAATGAAACTCAGTGCGGGCTGGATGGGGTCCCCCCTGGGCACCGCAGACCTAAGCTTGTTTAACTCCTACCTCTTAAAGGGACCGAGAAAAAATGACCTTTTCTGCACTCCAATGTAAGTCAATGGGGCGATTTTTTGGCTATGTGCTAGAAATGAAATTCAGTGCGGATTGGATGACAGGCACCCTAGGCACCCAGGATCGGCTTTAGTTTCACGTGTATCTCTTAAGCCGGCAGAGAAAACCCACCTGATATGCGCTCCACACAATTGAATAGAGACGCCGTTGATTTTCTATGGGAATTGCAGAAATGACTTCTAAGCCTCAAAATAATGACTTTTTTTCCTAAGGTGGTAGGAATGAAACTCAGTGCGGGCTGGATGGGGTCCCCCCTGGGCACCGCAGACCTAAGCTTGTTTAACTCCTACCTCTTAAAGGGACCGAGAAAAAATGACCTTTTCTGCACTCCAATGTAAGTCAATGGGGCGATTTTTTGGCTATGTGCTAGAAATGAAATTCAGTGCGGATTGGATGACAGGCACCCTAGGCACCCAGGATCGGCTTTAGTTTCACGTGTATCTCTTAAGCCGGCAGAGAAAACCCACCTGATATGCGCTCCACACAATTGAATAGAGACGCCGTTGATTTTCTATGGGAATTGCAGAAATGACTTCTAAGCCTCAAAATAATGACTTTTTTTCCTAAGGTGGTAGGAATGAAACTCAGTGCGGGCTGGATGGGGTCCCCCCTGGGCACCGCAGACCTAAGCTTGTTTAACTCCTACCTCTTAAAGGGACCGAGAAAAAATGACCTTTTCTGCACTCCAATGTAAGTCAATGGGGCGATTTTTTGGCTATGTGCTAGAAATGAAATTCAGTGCGGATTGGATGACAGGCACCCTAGGCACCCAGGATCGGCTTTAGTTTCACGTGTATCTCTTAAGCCGGCAGAGAAAACCCACCTGATATGCGCTCCACACAATTGAATAGAGACGCCGTTGATTTTCTATGGGAATTGCAGAAATGACTTCTAAGCCTCAAAATAATGACTTTTTTTCCTAAGGTGGTAGGAATGAAACTCAGTGCGGGCTGGATGGGGTCCCCCCTGGGCACCGCAGACCTAAGCTTGTTTAACTCCTACCTCTTAAAGGGACCGAGAAAAAATGACCTTTTCTGCACTCCAATGTAAGTCAATGGGGCGATTTTTTGGCTATGTGCTAGAAATGAAATTCAGTGCGGATTGGATGACAGGCACCCTAGGCACCCAGGATCGGCTTTAGTTTCACGTGTATCTCTTAAGCCGGCAGAGAAAACCCACCTGATATGCGCTCCACACAATTGAATAGAGACGCCGTTGATTTTCTATGGGAATTGCAGAAATGACTTCTAAGCCTCAAAATAATGACTTTTTTTCCTAAGGTGGTAGGAATGAAACTCAGTGCGGGCTGGATGGGGTCCCCCCTGGGCACCGCAGACCTAAGCTTGTTTAACTCCTACCTCTTAAAGGGACCGAGAAAAAATGACCTTTTCTGCACTCCAATGTAAGTCAATGGGGCGATTTTTTGGCTATGTGCTAGAAATGAAATTCAGTGCGGATTGGATGACAGGCACCCTAGGCACCCAGGATCGGCTTTAGTTTCACGTGTATCTCTTAAGCCGGCAGAGAAAACCCACCTGATATGCGCTCCACACAATTGAATAGAGACGCCGTTGATTTTCTATGGGAATTGCAGAAATGACTTCTAAGCCTCAAAATAATGACTTTTTTTCCTAAGGTGGTAGGAATGAAACTCAGTGCGGGCTGGATGGGGTCCCCCCTGGGCACCGCAGACCTAAGCTTGTTTAACTCCTACCTCTTAAAGGGACCGAGAAAAAATGACCTTTTCTGCACTCCAATGTAAGTCAATGGGGCGATTTTTTGGCTATGTGCTAGAAATGAAATTCAGTGCGGATTGGATGACAGGCACCCTAGGCACCCAGGATCGGCTTTAGTTTCACGTGTATCTCTTAAGCCGGCAGAGAAAACCCACCTGATATGCGCTCCACACAATTGAATAGAGACGCCGTTGATTTTCTATGGGAATTGCAGAAATGACTTCTAAGCCTCAAAATAATGACTTTTTTTCCTAAGGTGGTAGGAATGAAACTCAGTGCGGGCTGGATGGGGTCCCCCCTGGGCACCGCAGACCTAAGCTTGTTTAACTCCTACCTCTTAAAGGGACCGAGAAAAAATGACCTTTTCTGCACTCCAATGTAAGTCAATGGGGCGATTTTTTGGCTATGTGCTAGAAATGAAATTCAGTGCGGATTGGATGACAGGCACCCTAGGCACCCAGGATCGGCTTTAGTTTCACGTGTATCTCTTAAGCCGGCAGAGAAAACCCACCTGATATGCGCTCCACACAATTGAATAGAGAC
Source organism: Dendropsophus ebraccatus (assembly GCF_027789765.1). NCBI lineage: Eukaryota > Metazoa > Chordata > Amphibia > Anura > Hylidae > Dendropsophus > Dendropsophus ebraccatus. The sequence goes on along the minus strand of NW_027209954.1, from coordinate 144,821 downwards.
GCCGTTGATTTTCTATGGGAATTGCAGAAATGACTTCTAAGCCTCAAAATAATGACTTTTTTTCCTAAGGTGGTAGGAATGAAACTCAGTGCGGGCTGGATGGGGTCCCCCCTGGGCACCGCAGACCTAAGCTTGTTTAACTCCTACCTCTTAAAGGGACCGAGAAAAAATGACCTTTTCTGCACTCCAATGTAAGTCAATGGGGCGATTTTTTGGCTATGTGCTAGAAATGAAATTCAGTGCGGATTGGATGACAGGCACCCTAGGCACCCAGGATCGGCTTTAGTTTCACGTGTATCTCTTAAGCCGGCAGAGAAAACCCACCTGATATGCGCTCCACACAATTGAATAGAGACGCCGTTGATTTTCTATGGGAATTGCAGAAATGACTTCTAAGCCTCAAAATAATGACTTTTTTTCCTAAGGTGGTAGGAATGAAACTCAGTGCGGGCTGGATGGGGTCCCCCCTGGGCACCGCAGACCTAAGCTTGTTTAACTCCTACCTCTTAAAGGGACCGAGAAAAAATGACCTTTTCTGCACTCCAATGTAAGTCAATGGGGCGATTTTTTGGCTATGTGCTAGAAATGAAATTCAGTGCGGATTGGATGACAGGCACCCTAGGCACCCAGGATCGGCTTTAGTTTCACGTGTATCTCTTAAGCCGGCAGAGAAAACCCACCTGATATGCGCTCCACACAATTGAATAGAGACGCCGTTGATTTTCTATGGGAATTGCAGAAATGACTTCTAAGCCTCAAAATAATGACTTTTTTTCCTAAGGTGGTAGGAATGAAACTCAGTGCGGGCTGGATGGGGTCCCCCCTGGGCACCGCAGACCTAAGCTTGTTTAACTCCTACCTCTTAAAGGGACCGAGAAAAAATGACCTTTTCTGCACTCCAATGTAAGTCAATGGGGCGATTTTTGGCTATGTGCTAGAAATGAAATTCAGTGCGGATTGGATGACAGGCACCCTAGGCACCCAGGATCGGCTTTAGTTTCACGTGTATCTCTTAAGCCGGCAGAGAAAACCCACCTGATATGCGCTCCACACAATTGAATAGAGACGCCGTTGATTTTCTATGGGAATTGCAGAAATGACTTCTAAGCCTCAAAATAATGACTTTTTTTCCTAAGGTGGTAGGAATGAAACTCAGTGCGGGCTGGATGGGGTCCCCCCTGGGCACCGCAGACCTAAGCTTGTTTAACTCCTACCTCTTAAAGGGACCGAGAAAAAATGACCTTTTCTGCACTCCAATGTAAGTCAATGGGGCGATTTTTTGGCTATGTGCTAGAAATGAAATTCAGTGCGGATTGGATGACAGGCACCCTAGGCACCCAGGATCGGCTTTAGTTTCACGTGTATCTCTTAAGCCGGCAGAGAAAACCCACCTGATATGCGCTCCACACAATTGAATAGAGACGCCGTTGATTTTCTATGGGAATTGCAGAAATGACTTCTAAGCCTCAAAATAATGACTTTTTTTCCTAAGGTGGTAGGAATGAAACTCAGTGCGGGCTGGATGGGGTCCCCCCTGGGCACCGCAGACCTAAGCTTGTTTAACTCCTACCTCTTAAAGGGACCGAGAAAAAATGACCTTTTCTGCACTCCAATGTAAGTCAATGGGGCGATTTTTTGGCTATGTGCTAGAAATGAAATTCAGTGCGGATTGGATGACAGGCACCCTAGGCACCCAGGATCGGCTTTAGTTTCACGTGTATCTCTTAAGCCGGCAGAGAAAACCCACCTGATATGCGCTCCACACAATTGAATAGAGACGCCGTTGATTTTCTATGGGAATTGCAGAAATGACTTCTAAGCCTCAAAATAATGACTTTTTTTCCTAAGGTGGTAGGAATGAAACTCAGTGCGGGCTGGATGGGGTCCCCCCTGGGCACCGCAGACCTAAGCTTGTTTAACTCCTACCTCTTAAAGGGACCGAGAAAAAATGACCTTTTCTGCACTCCAATGTAAGTCAATGGGGCGATTTTTTGGCTATGTGCTAGAAATGAAATTCAGTGCGGATTGGATGACAGGCACCCTAGGCACCCAGGATCGGCTTTAGTTTCACGTGTATCTCTTAAGCCGGCAGAGAAAACCCACCTGATATGCGCTCCACACAATTGAATAGAGACGCCGTTGATTTTCTATGGGAATTGCAGAAATGACTTCTAAGCCTCAAAATAATGACTTTTTTTCCTAAGGTGGTAGGAATGAAACTCAGTGCGGGCTGGATGGGGTCCCCCCTGGGCACCGCAGACCTAAGCTTGTTTAACTCCTACCTCTTAAAGGGACCGAGAAAAAATGACCTTTTCTGCACTCCAATGTAAGTCAATGGGGCGATTTTTTGGCTATGTGCTAGAAATGAAATTCAGTGCGGATTGGATGACAGGCACCCTAGGCACCCAGGATCGGCTTTAGTTTCACGTGTATCTCTTAAGCCGGCAGAGAAAACCCACCTGATATGCGCTCCACACAATTGAATAGAGACGCCGTTGATTTTCTATGGGAATTGCAGAAATGACTTCTAAGCCTCAAAATAATGACTTTTTTTCCTAAGGTGGTAGGAATGAAACTCAGTGCGGGCTGGATGGGGTCCCCCCTGGGCACCGCAGACCTAAGCTTGTTTAACTCCTACCTCTTAAAGGGACCGAGAAAAAATGACCTTTTCTGCACTCCAATGTAAGTCAATGGGGCGATTTTTTGGCTATGTGCTAGAAATGAAATTCAGTGCGGATTGGATGACAGGCACCCTAGGCACCCAGGATCGGCTTTAGTTTCACGTGTATCTCTTAAGCCGGCAGAGAAAACCCACCTGATATGCGCTCCACACAATTGAATAGAGACGCCGTTGATTTTCTATGGGAATTGCAGAAATGACTTCTAAGCCTCAAAATAATGACTTTTTTTCCTAAGGTGGTAGGAATGAAACTCAGTGCGGGCTGGATGGGGTCCCCCTGGGCACCGCAGACCTAAGCTTGTTTAACTCCTACCTCTTAAAGGGACCGAGAAAAAATGACCTTTTCTGCACTCCAATGTAAGTCAATGGGGCGATTTTTTGGCTATGTGCTAGAAATGAAATTCAGTGCGGATTGGATGACAGGCACCCTAGGCACCCAGGATCGGCTTTAGTTTCACGTGTATCTCTTAAGCCGGCAGAGAAAACCACCTGATATGCGCTCCACACAATTGAATAGAGACGCCGTTGATTTTCTATGGGAATTGCAGAAATGACTTCTAAGCCTCAAAATAATGACTTTTTTTCCTAAGGTGGTAGGAATGAAACTCAGTGCGGGCTGGATGGGGTCCCCCCTGGGCACCGCAGACCTAAGCTTGTTTAACTCCTACCTCTTAAAGGGACCGAGAAAAAATGACCTTTTCTGCACTCCAATGTAAGTCAATGGGGCGATTTTTTGGCTATGTGCTAGAAATGAAATTCAGTGCGGATTGGATGACAGGCACCCTAGGCACCCAGGATCGGCTTTAGTTTCACGTGTATCTCTTAAGCCGGCAGAGAAAACCCACCTGATATGCGCTCCACACAATTGAATAGAGACGCCGTTGATTTTCTATGGGAATTGCAGAAATGACTTCTAAGCCTCAAAATAATGACTTTTTTTCCTAAGGTGGTAGGAATGAAACTCAGTGCGGGCTGGATGGGGTCCCCCCTGGGCACCGCAGACCTAAGCTTGTTTAACTCCTACCTCTTAAAGGGACCGAGAAAAAATGACCTTTTCTGCACTCCAATGTAAGTCAATGGGGCGATTTTTTGGCTATGTGCTAGAAATGAAATTCAGTGCGGATTGGATGACAGGCACCCTAGGCACCCAGGATCGGCTTTAGTTTCACGTGTATCTCTTAAGCCGGCAGAGAAAATCCACCTGATATGCGCTCCACACAATTGAATAGAGACGCCGTTGATTTTCTATGGGAATTGCAGAAATGACTTCTAAGCCTCAAAATAATGACTTTTTTTCCTAAGGTGGTAGGAATGAAACTCAGTGTGGGCTGGATGGGGTCCCCCTGGGCACCGCAGACCTAAGCTTGTTTAACTCCTACCTCTTAAAGGGACCGAGAAAAATGACCTTTTCTGCACTCCAATGTAAGTCAATGGGGCGATTTTTTGGCTATGTGCTAGAAATGAAATTCAGTGCGGATTGGATGACAGGCACCCTAGGCACTAGGATCGGCTTTAGTTTCACGTGTATCTCTTAAGCCGGCAGAGAAAACCACCTGATATGCGCTCCACACAATTGAATAGAGACGCCGTTGATTTCTATGGGAATTGCAGAAATGACTTCTAAGCCTCAAAATAATGACTTTTTTCCTAAGGTGGTAGGAATGAAACTCAGTGCGGGCTGGATGGGGTCCCCCTGGGCACCGCAGACCTAAGCTTGTTTAACTCCTACCTCTTAAAGGGACCGAGAAAAAATGACCTTTTCTGCACTCCAATGTAAGTCAATGGGGCGATTTTTTGGCTATGTGCTAGAAATGAAATTCAGTGCGGATTGGATGACAGGCACCCTAGGCACCCAGGATCGGCTTTAGTTTCACGTGTATCTCTTAAGCGGCAGAGAAAACCCACCTGATATGCGCTCCACACAATTGAATTAGAGACGCCGTAGATTTTCTATGGGAATTGCAGAAATGACTTCTAAGCCTAAAATAATGACTTTTTTTCCTAAGGTGGTAGGAATGAAACTCAGTGCGGGCTGGATGGGGTCCCCCCTGGGCACCGCAGACCTAAGCTTGTTTAACTCCTACCTCTTAAAGGGACCGAGAAAAAATGACCTTTTCTGCACTCCAATGTAAGTCAAGGGGCGATTTTTTGGCTATGTGCTAGAAATGAAATTCAGTGCGGATTGGATGACAGGCACCCTAGGCACCCAGGATCGGCTTTAGTTTCACGTGTATCTCTTAAGCCGGCAGAGAAAACCCACCTGATATGCGCTCCACACAATTGAATTAGAGACGCCGTTGATTTTCTATGGGAATTGCAGAAATGACTTCTAAGCCTCAAATAATGACTTTTTTTCTAAGGTGGTAGGAATGAACTCAGTGCGGGCTGGATGGGGTCCCCCCTGGGCACCCCCCTAAGCTGCTATCTCCCCTACCCGATATAAGGTGCCTATATAGGGGCAGGCAGCTTAGTTGCAGCCAGGCTTGCAACCAGGTAGGTAGCGTAGGTAGGTAGCTGGTAAGGTAAGTGCAGGCAGGTGTAGATCAAACCATTTTATTTCTATATATTTGGGGGGCCAATATAGACCTCTGCATACTGCTAAGATTCTGAGAAGTTACCCCATTTTTTTTTTTTTTTTTTTTTTTTTACAGTAGTCATTTACTATATGGATGGGTGGATGCATGCATGCCCAAACCTCTTACCCCACCCAAAATAAAGCCCTTGCTGGGTGCGTAGCCGTGTGTGCATGCCACTCTGGCCGTTCTTATCCGCTCTCTGGGGGCGTGCACAAAGTGGTGGCATTGCTAATGCAATGTACCTGCCTTGGTTGCCATGGCAACACAAGTCAAAGTTCATATCCAGCCAGCTCATAGGGCAAAGGTCGTATCCAGCTAGCTGGGGTGATGTCATCAAGGCAGCGATGACATATATAGGTGCCTATATAGGGGCAGGCAGCTTAGTTGCAGCCAGGCTTGCAACCAGGTAGGTAGCGTAGGTAGGTAGCTGGTAAGGTAAGTGCAGGCAGGTGTAGATCAAACCATTTTATTTCTATATATTTGGGGGGCCAATATAGACCTCTGCATACTGCTAAGATTCTGAGAAGTTACCCCATTTTTTTTTTTTTTTTTTTTTTTTTACAGTAGTCATTTACTATATGGATGGGTGGATGCATGCATGCCCAAACCTCTTACCCCACCCAAAATAAAGCCCTTGCTGGGTGCGTAGCCGTGTGTGCATGCCACTCTGGCCGTTCTTATCCGCTCTCTGGGGGCGTGCACAAAGTGGTGGCATTGCTAATGCAATGTACCTGCCTTGGTTGCCATGGCAACACAAGTCAAAGTTCATATCCAGCCAGCTCATAGGGCAAAGGTCGTATCCAGCTAGCTGGGGTGATGTCATCAAGGCAGCGATGACATATATAGGTGCCTATATAGGGGCAGGCAGCTTAGTTGCAGCCAGGCTTGCAACCAGGTAGGTAGCGTAGGTAGGTAGCTGGTAAGGTAAGTGCAGGCAGGTGTAGATCAAACCATTTTATTTCTATATATTTGGGGGGCCAATATAGACCTCTGCATACTGCTAAGATTCTGAGAAGTTACCCCATTTTTTTTTTTTTTTTTTTTTTTTACAGTAGTCATTTACTATATGGATGGGTGGATGCATGCATGCCCAAACCTCTTACCCCACCCAAAATAAAGCCCTTGCTGGGTGCGTAGCCGTGTGTGCATGCCACTCTGGCCGTTCTTATCCGCTCTCTGGGGGCGTGCACAAAGTGGTGGCATTGCTAATGCAATTGACCTGCCTTGGTTGCCATGGCAACACAAGTCAAAGTTCATATCCAGCCAGCTCATAGGGCAAAGGTCGTATCCAGCTAGCTGGGGTGATGTCATCAAGGCAGCGATGACATATATAGGTGCCTATATAGGGGCAGGCAGCTTAGTTGCAGCCAGGCTTGCAACCAGGTAGGTAGCGTAGGTAGGTAGCTGGTAAGGTAAGTGCAGGCAGGTGTAGATCAAACCATTTTATTTCTATATATTTGGGGGGCCAATATAGACCTCTGCATACTGCTAAGATTCTGAGAAGTTACCCCATTTTTTTTATTTTTTTTTTTTTTTTTACAGTAGTCATTTACTATATGGATGGGTGGATGCATGCATGCCCAAACCTCTTACCCCACCCAAAATAAAGCCCTTGCTGGGTGCGTAGCCGTGTGTGCATGCCACTCTGGCCGTTCTTATCCGCTCTCTGGGGGCGTGCACAAAGTGGTGGCATTGCTAATGCAATGACCTGCCTTGGTTGCCATGGCAACACAAGTCAAAGTTCATATCCAGCCAGCTCATAGGGCAAAGGTCGTATCCAGCTAGCTGGGGTGATGTCATCAAGGCAGCGATGACATATATAGGTGCCTATATAGGGGCAGGCAGCTTAGTTGCAGCCAGGCTTGCAACCAGGTAGGTAGCGTAGGTAGGTAGCTGGTAAGGTAAGTGCAGGCAGGTGTAGATCAAACCATTTTATTTCTATATATTTGGGGGGCCAATATAGACCTCTGCATACTGCTAAGATTCTGAGAAGTTACCCCATTTTTTTTTTTTTTTTTTTTTTTTTTTTACAGTAGTCATTTACTATAGTGGGTGGGTGGATGCATGCATGCCCAAACCTCTTACCCCACCCAAAAAAAAGCCCTTGCTGGGTGCGTAGCCGTGTGTGCATGCCACTCTGGCCGTTCTTATCCGCTCTCTGGGGGCGTGCACAAAGTGGTGGCATTGCTAATGCAATGTACCTGCCTTGGTTGCCATGGCAACCAAGGCAAAGTTCATATCCAGCCAGCTCATAGGGCAAAGGTCGTATCCAGCTAGCTGGGGTGATGTCATCAAGGCAGCGATGACATATATAGGTGCCTATATAGGGGCAGGCAGCTTAGTTGCAGCCAGGCTTGCAACCAGGTAGGTAGCGTAGGTAGGTAGCTGGTAAGGTAAGTGCAGGCAGGTGTAGATCAAACCATTTTATTTCTATATATTTGGGGGGCCAATATAGACCTCTGCATACTGCTAAGATTCTGAGAAGTTACCCCATTTTTTTTTTTTTTTTTTTTTTTTTTTTACAGTAGTCATTTACTATATGGATGGGTGGATGCATGCATGCCCAAACCTCTTACCCCACCCAAAATAAAGCCCTTGCTGGGTGCGTAGCCGTGTGTGCATGCCACTCTGGCCGTTCTTATCCGCTCTCTGGGGGCGTGCACAAAGTGGTGGCATTGCTAATGCAATGTACCTGCCTTGGTTGCCATGGCAACACAAGTCAAAGTTCATATCCAGCCAGCTCATAGGGCAAAGGTCGTATCCAGCTAGCTGGGGTGATGTCATCAAGGCAGCGATGACATATATAGGTGCCTATATAGGGGCAGGCAGCTTAGTTGCAGCCAGGCTTGCAACCAGGTAGGTAGCGTAGGTAGGTAGCTGGTAAGGTAAGTGCAGGCAGGTGTAGATCAAACCATTTTATTTCTATATATTTGGGGGGCCAATATAGACCTCTGCATACTGCTAAGATTCTGAGAAGTTACCCCATTTTTTTTTTTTTTTTTTTTTTTTTTACAGTAGTCATTTACTATATGGATGGGTGGATGCATGCATGCCCAAACCTCTTACCCCACCCAAAATAAAGCCCTTGCTGGGTGCGTAGCCGTGTGTGCATGCCACTCTGGCCGTTCTTATCCGCTCTCTGGGGGCGTGCACAAAGTGGTGGCATTGCTAATGCAATGATCCTGCCTTGGTTGCCATGGCAACACAAGTCAAAGTTCATATCCAGCCAGCTCATAGGGCAAAGGTCGTATCCAGCTAGCTGGGGTGATGTCATCAAGGCAGCGATGACATATATAGGTGCCTATATAGGGGCAGGCAGCTTAGTTGCAGCCAGGCTTGCAACCAGGTAGGTAGCGTAGGTAGGTAGCTGGTAAGGTAAGTGCAGGCAGGTGTAGATCAAACCATTTTATTTCTATATATTTGGGGGGCCAATATAGACCTCTGCATACTGCTAAGATTCTGAGAAGTTACCCCATTTTTTTTTATTCTTTTTTTTTTTTTTACAGTAGTCATTTACTATATGGATGGGTGGATGCATGCATGCCCAAACCTCTTACCCCACCCAAAATAAAGCCCTTGCTGGGTGCGTAGCCGTGTGTGCATGCCACTCTGGCCGTTCTTATCCGCTCTCTGGGGGCGTGCACAAAGTGGTGGCATTGCTAATGCAATGTACCTGCCTTGGTTGCCATGGCAACACAAGTCAAAGTTCATATCCAGCCAGCTCATAGGGCAAAGGTCGTATCCAGCTAGCTGGGGTGATGTCATCAAGGCAGCGATGACATATATAGGTGCCTATATAGGGGCAGGCAGCTTAGTTGCAGCCAGGCTTGCAACCAGGTAGGTAGCGTAGGTAGGTAGCTGGTAAGGTAAGTGCAGGCAGGTGTAGATCAAACCATTTTATTTCTATATATTTGGGGGGCCAATATAGACCTCTGCATACTGCTAAGATTCTGAGAAGTTACCCCATTTTTTTTTTTTTTTTTTTTTTTTTTTACAGTAGTCATTTACTATATGGATGGGTGGATGCATGCATGCCCAAACCTCTTACCCCACCCAAAATAAAGCCCTTGCTGGGTGCGTAGCCGTGTGTGCATGCCACTCTGGCCGTTCTTATCCGCTCTCTGGGGGCGTGCACAAAGTGGTGGCATTGCTAATGCAATGATCCTGCCTTGGTTGCCATGGCAACACAAGTCAAAGTTCATATCCAGCCAGCTCATAGGGCAAAGGTCGTATCCAGCTAGCTGGGGTGATGTCATCAAGGCAGCGATGACATATATAGGTGCCTATATAGGGGCAGGCAGCTTAGTTGCAGCCAGGCTTGCAACCAGGTAGGTAGCGTAGGTAGGTAGCTGGTAAGGTAAGTGCAGGCAGGTGTAGATCAAACCATTTTATTTCTATATATTTGGGGGGCCAATATAGACCTCTGCATACTGCTAAGATTCTGAGAAGTTACCCCATTTTTTTTTTTTTTTTTTTTTTTTTACAGTAGTCATTTACTATAGTGGATGGGTGGATGCATGCATGCCCAAACCTCTTACCCCACCCAAAATAAAGCCCTTGCTGGGTGCGTAGCCGTGTGTGCATGCCACTCTGGCCGTTCTTATCCGCTCTCTGGGGGCGTGCACAAAGTGGTGGCATTGCTAATGCAATGTCCTGCCTTGGTTGCCATGGCAACACAAGTCAAAGTTCATATCCAGCCAGCTCATAGGGCAAAGGTCGTATCCAGCTAGCTGGGGTGATGTCATCAAGGCAGCGATGACATATATAGGTGCCTATATAGGGGCAGGCAGCTTAGTTGCAGCCAGGCTTGCAACCAGGTAGGTAGCGTAGGTAGGTAGCTGGTAAGGTAAGTGCAGGCAGGTGTAGATCAAACCATTTTATTTCTATATATTTGGGGGGCCAATATAGACCTCTGCATACTGCTAAGATTCTGAGAAGTTACCCCATTTTTTTTTTTTTTTTTTTTTTACAGTAGTCATTTACTATGTGGATGGGTGGATGCATGCATGCCCAAACCTCTTACCCCACCCAAAATAAAGCCCTTGCTGGGTGCGTAGCCGTGTGTGCATGCCACTCTGGCCGTTCTTATCCGCTCTCTGGGGGCGTGCACAAAGTGGTGGCATTGCTAATGCAATGTCCTGCCTTGGTTGCCATGGCAACACAAGTCAAAGTTCATATCCAGCCAGCTCATAGGGCAAAGGTCGTATCCAGCTAGCTGGGGTGATGTCATCAAGGCAGCGATGACATATATAGGTGCCTATATAGGGGCAGGCAGCTTAGTTGCAGCCAGGCTTGCAACCAGGTAGGTAGCGTAGGTAGGTAGCTGGTAAGGTAAGTGCAGGCAGGTGTAGATCAAACCATTTTATTTCTATATATTTGGGGGGCCAATATAGACCTCTGCATACTGCTAAGATTCTGAGAAGTTACCCCATTTTTTTTTTTTTTTTTTTTTTTTTTTACAGTAGTCATTTACTATGTGGATGGGTGGATGCATGCATGCCCAAACCTCTTACCCCACCCAAAATAAAGCCCTTGCTGGGTGCGTAGCCGTGTGTGCATGCCACTCTGGCCGTTCTTATCCGCTCTCTGGGGGCGTGCACAAAGTGGTGGCATTGCTAATGCAATGTCCCTGCCTTGGTTGCCATGGCAACACAAGTCAAAGTTCATATCCAGCCAGCTCATAGGGCAAAGGTCGTATCCAGCTAGCTGGGGTGATGTCATCAAGGCAGCGATGACATATATAGGTGCCTATATAGGGGCAGGCAGCTTAGTTGCAGCCAGGCTTGCAACCAGGTAGGTAGCGTAGGTAGGTAGCTGGTAAGGTAAGTGCAGGCAGGTGTAGATCAAACCATTTTATTTCTATATATTTGGGGGGCCAATATAGACCTCTGCATACTGCTAAGATTCTGAGAAGTTACCCCATTTTTTTTTATTTTTTTTTTTTTTTACAGTAGTCATTTACTATATGGATGGGTGGATGCATGCATGCCCAAACCTCTTACCCCACCCAAAATAAAGCCCTTGCTGGGTGCGTAGCCGTGTGTGCATGCCACTCTGGCCGTTCTTATCCGCTCTCTGGGGGCGTGCACAAAGTGGTGGCATTGCTAATGCAATGTACCTGCCTTGGTTGCCATGGCAACACAAGTCAAAGTTCATATCCAGCCAGCTCATAGGGCAAAGGTCGTATCCAGCTAGCTGGGGTGATGTCATCAAGGCAGCGATGACATATATAGGTGCCTATATAGGGGCAGGCAGCTTAGTTGCAGCCAGGCTTGCAACCAGGTAGGTAGCGTAGGTAGGTAGCTGGTAAGGTAAGTGCAGGCAGGTGTAGATCAAACCATTTTATTTCTATATATTTGGGGGGCCAATATAGACCTCTGCATACTGCTAAGATTCTGTGAAGTTACCCCATTTTTTTTTTTTTTTTTTTTTTTTTTTACAGTAGTCATTTACTATATGGATGGGTGGATGCATGCATGCCCAAACCTCTTACCCCACCCAAAATAAAGCCCTTGCTGGGTGCGTAGCCGTGTGTGCATGCCACTCTGGCCGTTCTTATCCGCTCTCTGGGGGCGTGCACAAAGTGGTGGCATTGCTAATGCAATTGACCTGCCTTGGTTGCCATGGCAACACAAGTCAAAGTTCATATCCAGCCAGCTCATAGGGCAAAGGTCGTATCCAGCTAGCTGGGGTGATGTCATCAAGGCAGCGATGACATATATAGGTGCCTATATAGGGGCAGGCAGCTTAGTTGCAGCCAGGCTTGCAACCAGGTAGGTAGCGTAGGTAGGTAGCTGGTAAGGTAAGTGCAGGCAGGTGTAGATCAAACCATTTTATTTCTATATATTTGGGGGGCCAATATAGACCTCTGCATACTGCTAAGATTCTGAGAAGTTACCCCATTTATTTTTTTTTTTTTTTTTTTTTTACAGTAGTCATTTACTATACTGGATGGGTGGATGCATGCATGCCCAAACCTCTTACCCCACCCAAAATAAAGCCCTTGCTGGGTGCGTAGCCGTGTGTGCATGCCACTCTGGCCGTTCTTATCCGCTCTCTGGGGGCGTGCACAAAGTGGTGGCATTGCTAATGCAATGTCCTGCCTTGGTTGCCATGGCAACACAAGTCAAAGTTCATATCCAGCCAGCTCATAGGGCAAAGGTCGTATCCAGCTAGCTGGGGTGATGTCATCAAGGCAGCGATGACATATATAGGTGCCTATATAGGGGCAGGCAGCTTAGTTGCAGCCAGGCTTGCAACCAGGTAGGTAGCGTAGGTAGGTAGCTGGTAAGGTAAGTGCAGGCAGGTGTAGATCAAACCATTTTATTTCTATATATTTGGGGGGCCAATATAGACCTCTGCATACTGCTAAGATTCTGAGAAGTTACCCCATTTTTTTATTTTTTTTTTTTTTTTTTACAGTAGTCATTTACTATATTGGATGGGTGGATGCATGCATGCCCAAACCTCTTACCCCACCCAAAATAAAGCCCTTGCTGGGTGCGTAGCCGTGTGTGCATGCCACTCTGGCCGTTCTTATCCGCTCTCTGGGGGCGTGCACAAAGGTGGTGGCATTGCTAATGCAATGACCTGCCTTGGTTGCCATGGCAACACAAGTCAAAGTTCATATCCAGCCAGCTCATAGGGCAAAGGTCGTATCCAGCTAGCTGGGGTGATGTCATCAAGGCAGCGATGACATATATAGATGCCTATATAGGGGCAGGCAGCTTAGTTGCAGCCAGGCTTGCAACCAGGTAGGTAGCGTAGGTAGGTAGCTGGTAAGGTAAGTGCAGGCAGGTGTAGATCAAACCATTTTATTTCTATATATTTGGGGGGCCAATATAGACCTCTGCATACTGCTAAGATTCTGAGAAGTTACCCCATTTTTTTTTTTTTTTTTTTTTTTTACAGTAGTCATTTACTATATGGATGGGTGGATGCATGCATGCCCAAACCTCTTACCCCACCCAAAATAAAGCCCTTGCTGGGTGCGTAGCCGTGTGTGCATGCCACTCTGGCCGTTCTTATCCGCTCTCTGGGGGCGTGCACAAAGTGGTGGCATTGCTAATGCAATGACCTGCCTTGGTTGCCATGGCAACACAAGTCAAAGTTCATATCCAGCCAGCTCATAGGGCAAAGGTCGTATCCAGCTAGCTGGGGTGATGTCATCAAGGCAGCGATGACATATATAGGTGCCTATATAGGGGCAGGCAGCTTAGTTGCAGCCAGGCTTGCAACCAGGTAGGTAGCGTAGGTAGGTAGCTGGTAAGGTAAGTGCAGGCAGGTGTAGATCAAACCATTTTATTTCTATATATTTGGGGGGCCAATATAGACCTCTGCATACTGCTAAGATTCTGAGAAGTTACCCCATTTTTTTTTATTTTTTTATTTTTTTTTTACAGTATGTCATTTACTATATGGATGGGCGGATGCATGCATGCCCAAACCTCTTACCCCACCCAAAATAAAGCCCTTGCTGGGTGCGTAGCCGTGTGTGCATGCCACTCTGGCCGTTCTTATCCGCTCTCTGGGGGCGTGCCACAAAGTGGTGGCATTGCTAATGCAATGACCTGCCATGGTTGCCATGGCAACACAAGTCAAAGTTCATATCCAGCCAGCTCATAGGGCAAAGGTCGTATCCAGCTAGCTGGGGTGATGTCATCAAGGCAGCGATGACATATATAGGTGCCTATATAGGGGCAGGCAGCTTAGTTGCAGCCAGGCTTGCAACCAGGTAGGTAGCGTAGGTAGGTAGCTGGTAAGGTAAGTGCAGGCAGGTGTAGATCAAACCATTTTATTTCTATATATTTGGGGGGCAATATAGACCTCTGCATACTGCTAAGATTCTGAGAAGTTACCCCATTTTTTTTATCTTTTTTTTTTTTTTTTTACAGTAGTCATTTACTATATGGATGGGTGGATGCATGCATGCCCAAACCTCTTACCCCACCCAAAATAAAGCCCTTGCTGGGTGCGTAGCCGTGTGTGCATGCCACTCTGGCCGTTCTTATCCGCTCTCTGGGGGCGTGCACAAAGTGGTGGCATTGCTAATGCAATTGACCTGCCTTGGTTGCCATGGCAACACAAGTCAAAGTTCATATCCAGCCAGCTCATAGGGCAAAGGTCGTATCCAGCTAGCTGGGGTGATGTCATCAAGGCAGCGATGACATATATAGGTGCCTATATAGGGCAGGCAGCTTAGTTGCAGCAGGCTTGCAACCAGGTAGGTAGCGTAGGTAGGTAGCTGGTAAGGTAAGTGCAGGCAGGTGTAGATCAAACCATTTTATTTCTATATATTTGGGGGGCCAATATAGACCTCTGCATACTGCTAAGATTCTGAGAAGTTACCCCAATTTTTTTATTTTTTTATTTTTTTTTTACAGTAGTCATTTACTATATGGATGGGCGATGCATGCATGCCCAAACCTCTTACCCCACCCAAAATAAAGCCCTTGCTGGGTGCGTAGCCGTGTGTGCATGCCACTCTGGCCGTTCTTATCGCTCTCTGGGGGCGTGCACAAAGTGGTGGCATTGCTAATGCAATGTCCTGCCTTGGTTGCCATGGCAACACAAGTCAAAGTTCAATATCCAGCCAGCTCATAGGGCAAAGGTCGTATCCAGCTAGCTGGGGTGATGTCATCAAGGCAGCGATGACATATATAGGTGCCTATATAGGGGCAGGCAGCTTAGTTGCAGCCAGGCTTGCAACCAGGTAGGTAGCGTAGGTAGGTAGCTGGTAAGGTAAGTGCAGGCAGGTGTAGATCAAACCATTTTATTTCTATATATTTGGGGGGGCCAATATAGACCTCTGCATACTGCTAATATTCTGAGAAGTTACCCCATTTTTTTTTTTTTTTTTTTTTTTTTTTTACAGTAGTCATTTACTATATGGATGGGTGGATGCATGCATGCCCAAACCTCTTACCCCACCCAAAATAAAGCCCTTGCTGGGTGCGTAGCCGTGTGTGCATGCCACTCTGGCCGTTCTTATCCGCTCTCTGGGGGGTGTGCACAAAGTGGTGGCATTGCTAATGCATTGACCTGCCTTGGTTGCCATGGCAACACAAGTCAAAGTTCATATCCAGCCAGCTCATAGGGCAAAGGTCGTATCCAGCTAGCTGGGGTGATGTCATCAAGGCAGCGATGACATATATAGGTGCCTATATAGGGGCAGGCAGCTTAGTTGCAGCCAGGCTTGCAACCAGGTAGGTAGCGTAGGTAGGTAGCTGGTAAGGTAAGTGCAGGCAGGTGTAGATCAAACCATTTTATTTCTATATATTTGGGGGGCCAATATAGACCTCTGCATACTGCTAAGATTCTGAGAAGTTACCCCATTTTTTTTTTTTTTTTTTTTTTTTTTACAGTAGTCATTTACTATATGGATGGGTGGATGCATGCATGCCCAAACCTCTTACCCCACCCAAAATAAAGCCCTTGCTGGGTGCGTAGCCGTGTGTGCATGCCACTCTGGCCGTTCTTATCCGCTCTCTCTGGGGGCGTGCACAAAGTGGTGGCATTGCTAATGCATTGACCTGCCTTGGTTGCCATGGCAACACAAGTCAAAGTTCATATCCAGCCAGCTCATAGGGCAAAGGTCGTATCCAGCTAGCTGGGGTGATGTCATCAAGGCAGCGATGACATATATAGGTGCCTATATAGGGGCAGGCAGCTTAGTTGCAGCCAGGCTTGCAACCAGGTAGGTAGCGTAGGTAGGTAGCTGGTAAGGTAAGTGCAGGCAGGTGTAGATCAAACCATTTTATTTCTATATATTTGGGGGGCCAATATAGACCTCTGCATACTGCTAAGATTCTGAGAAGTTACCCCATTTATTTTTATTTTTTTTTTTTTTTTACAGTAGTCATTTACTATATGGATGGGCTGGATGCATGCATGCCCAAACCTCTTACCCCACCCAAAATAAAGCCCTTGCTGGGTGCGTAGCCGTGTGTGCATGCCACTCTGGCCGTTCTTATCCGCTCTCTGGGGGCGTGCACAAAGTGGTGGCATTGCTAATGCAATGTCCTGCCTTGGTTGCCATGGCAACACAAGTCAAAGTTCATATCCAGCCAGCTCATAGGGCAAAGGTCGTATCCAGCTAGCTGGGGTGATCTCATCAAGGCAGCGATGACATATATAGGTGCCTATATAGGGCAGGCAGCTTAGTTGCAGCCAGGCTTGCAACCAGGTAGGTAGCGTAGGTAGGTAGCTGGTAAGGTAAGTGCAGGCAGGTGTAGATCAAACCATTTTATTTCTATATATTTGGGGGGCCAATATAGACCTCTGCATACTGCTAAGATTCTGAGAAGTTACCCCATTTTTTTTTTTTTTTTTTTTTTTACAGTAGTCATTTACTATATGGATGGGCGGATGCATGCATGCCCAAACCTCTTACCCCACCCAAAATAAAGCCCTTGCTGGGTGCGTAGCCGTGTGTGCATGCCACTCTGGCCGTTCTTATCCGCTCTCTGGGGGCGTGCACAAAGTGGTGGCATTGCTAATGCAATGACCTGCCTTGGTTGCCATGGCAACACAAGTCAAAGTTCATATCCAGCCAGCTCATAGGGCAAAGGTCGTATCCAGCTAGCTGGGGTGATGTCATCAAGGCAGCGATGACATATATAGGTGCCTATATAGGGGCAGGCAGCTTAGTTGCAGCCAGGCTTGCAACCAGGTAGGTAGCGTAGGTAGGTAGCTGGTAAGGTAAGTGCAGGCAGGTGTAGATCAAACCATTTTATTTCTATATATTTGGGGGGCCAATATAGACCTCTGCATACTGCTAAGATTCTGAGAAGTTACCCCATTTTTTTTTTTTTTTTTTTTTTTACAGTAGTCATTTACTATATGGATGGGTGGATGCATGCATGCCCAAACCTCTTACCCCACCCAAAATAAAGCCCTTGCTGGGTGCGTAGCCGTGTGTGCATGCCACTCTGGCCGTTCTTATCCGCTCTCTGGGGGCGTGCACAAAGTGGTGGCATTGCTAATGCATTGACCTGCCTTGGTTGCCATGGCAACACAAGTCAAAGTTCATATCCAGCCAGCTCATAGGGCAAAGGTCGTATCCAGCTAGCTGGGGTGATGTCATCAAGGCAGCGATGACATATATAGGTGCCTATATAGGGGCAGGCAGCTTAGTTGCAGCCAGGCTTGCAACCAGGTAGGTAGCGTAGGTAGGTAGCTGGTAAGGTAAGTGCAGGCAGGTGTAGATCAAACCATTTTATTTCTATATATTTGGGGGGCCAATATAGACCTCTGCATACTGCTAAGATTCTGAGAAGTTACCCCATTTTTTTTTTTTTTTTTTTTTACAGTAGTCATTTACTATATGGATGGGTGGATGCATGCATGCCCAAACCTCTTACCCCACCCAAAATAAAGCCCTTGCTGGGTGCGTAGCCGTGTGTGGATGCCACTCTGGCCGTTCTTATCCGCTCTCTGGGGGCGTGCACAAAGTGGTGGCATTGCTAATGCATTGACCTGCCTTGGTTGCCATGGCAACACAAGTCAAAGTTCATATCCAGCCAGCTCATAGGGCAAAGGTCGTATCCAGCTAGCTGGGGTGATGTCATCAAGGCAGCGATGACATATATAGGTGCCTATATAGGGGCAGGCAGCTTAGTTGCAGCCAGGCTTGCAACCAGGTAGGTAGCGTAGGTAGGTAGCTGGTAAGGTAAGTGCAGGCAGGTGTAGATCAAACCATTTTATTTCTATATATTTGGGGGGCCAATATAGACCTCTGCATACTGCTAAGATTCTGAGAAGTTACCCCATTTTTTTTTTTTTTTTTTTTTTTTTACAGTAGTCATTTAGTATAGTGGATGGGTGGATGCATGCATGCCCAAACCTCTTACCCCACCCAAAATAAAGCCCTTGCTGGGTGCGTAGCCGTGTGTGCATGCCACTCTGGCCGTTCTTATCCGCTCTCTGGGGGCGTGCACAAAGTGGTGGCATTGCTAATGCATTGACCTGCCTTGGTTGCCATGGCAACACAAGTCAAAGTTCATATCCAGCCAGCTCATAGGGCAAAGGTCGTATCCAGCTAGCTGGGGTGATGTCATCAAGGCAGCGATGACATATATAGGTGCCTATATAGGGGCAGGCAGCTTAGTTGCAGCCAGGCTTGCAACCAGGTAGGTAGCGTAGGTAGGTAGCTGGTAAGGTAAGTGCAGGCAGGTGTAGATCAAACCATTTTATTTCTATATATTTGGGGGGCCAATATAGACCTCTGCATACTGCTAAGATTCTGAGAAGTTACCCCATTTTTTTTTTTTTTTTTTTTTTTACAGTAGTCATTTACTATATGGATGGGTGGATGCATGCATGCCCAAACCTCTTACCCCACCCAAAATAAAGCCCTTGCTGGGTGCGTAGCCGTGTGTGCATGCCACTCTGGCCGTTCTTATCCGCTCTCTGGGGGCGTGCACAAAGTGGTGGCATTGCTAATGCATTGACCTGCCTTGGTTGCCATGGCAACACAAGTCAAAGTTCATATCCAGCCAGCTCATAGGGCAAAGGTCGTATCCAGCTAGCTGGGGTGATGTCATCAAGGCAGCGATGACATATATAGGTGCCTATATAGGGGAGGCAGCTTAGTTGCAGCCAGGCTTGCAACCAGGTAGGTAGCCTAGGTAGGTAGCTGGTAAGGTAAGTGCAGGCAGGTGTAGATCAAACCATTTTATTTCTATATATTTGGGGGGCCAATATAGACCTCTGCATACTGCTAAGATTCTGAGAAGTTACCCCATTTTTTTTTTTTTTTTTTTTTTTTTACAGTAGTCATTTACTATATGGATGGGCGGATGCATGCATGCCCAAACCTCTTACCCCACCCAAAATAAAGCCCTTGCTGGGTGCGTAGCCGTGTGTGCATGCCACTCTGGCCGTTCTTATCCGCTCTCTGGGGGCGTGCACAAAGTGGTGGCATTGCTAATGCATTGACCTGCCTTGGTTGCCATGGCAACAAAAGTCAAAGTTCATATCCAGCCAGCTCATAGGGCAAAGGTCGTATCCAGCTAGCTGGGGTGATGTCATCAAGGCAGCGATGACATATATAGGTGCCTATATAGGGGCAGGCAGCTTAGTTGCAGCCAGGCTTGCAACCAGGTAGGTAGCGTAGGTAGGTAGCTGGTAAGGTAAGTGCAGGCAGGTGTAGATCAAACCATTTTATTTCTATATATTTGGGGGGCCAATATAGACCTCTGCATACTGCTAAGATTCTGAGAAGTTACCCCATTTTTTTTTTTTTTTTTTTTTTTTTACAGTAGTCATTTACTATATGGATGGGTGGATGCATGCATGCCCAAACCTCTTACCCCACCCAAAATAAAGCCCTTGCTGGGTGCGTAGCCGTGTGTGCATGCCACTCTGGCCGTTCTTATCCGCTCTCTGGGGGCGTGCACAAAGTGGTGGCATTGCTAATGCATTGACCTGCCTTGGTTGCCATGGCAACACAAGTCAAAGTTCATATCCAGCCAGCTCATAGGGCAAAGGTCGTATCCAGCTAGCTGGGGTGATGTCATCAAGGCAGCGATGACATATATAGGTGCCTATATAGGGGCAGGCAGCTTAGTTGCAGCCAGGCTTGCAACCAGGTAGGTAGCGTAGGTAGGTAGCTGGTAAGGTAAGTGCAGGCAGGTGTAGATCAAACCATTTTATTTCTATATATTTGGGGGGCCAATATAGACCTCTGCATACTGCTAAGATTCTGAGAAGTTACCCCATTTTTTTTATTTTTTTATTTTTTTTTTACAGTAGTCATTTACTATATGGATGGGCGGATGCATGCATGCCCAAACCTCTTACCCCACCCAAAATAAAGCCCTTGCTGGGTGCGTAGCCGTGTGTGCATGCCACTCTGGCCGTTCTTATCCGCTCTCTGGGGGCGTGCACAAAGTGGTGGCATTGCTAATGCAATGACCTGCCTTGGTTGCCATGGCAACACAAGTCAAAGTTCATATCCAGCCAGCTCATAGGGCAAAGGTCGTATCCAGCTAGCTGGGGTGATGTCATCAAGGCAGCGATGACATATATAGGTGCCTATATAGGGGCAGGCAGCTTAGTTGCAGCCAGGCTTGCAACCAGGTAGGTAGCGTAGGTAGGTAGCTGGTAAGGTAAGTGCAGGCAGGTGTAGATCAAACCATTTTATTTCTATATATTTGGGGGGCCAATATAGACCTCTGCATACTGCTAAGATTCTGAGAAGTTACCCCATTTTTTTTATTTTTTTATTTTTTTTTTACAGTAGTCATTTACTATATGGATGGGCGGATGCATGCATGCCCAAACCTCTTACCCCACCCAAAATAAAGCCCTTGCTGGGTGCGTAGCCGTGTGTGCATGCCACTCTGGCCGTTCTTATCCGCTCTCTGGGGGCGTGCACAAAGTGGTGGCATTGCTAATGCAATGACCTGCCTTGGTTGCCATGGCAACACAAGTCAAAGTTCATATCCAGCCAGCTCATAGGGCAAAGGTCGTATCCAGCTAGCTGGGGTGATGTCATCAAGGCAGCGATGACATATATAGGTGCCTATATAGGGGCAGGCAGCTTAGTTGCAGCCAGGCTTGCAACCAGGTAGGTAGCGTAGGTAGGTAGCTGGTAAGGTAAGTGCAGGCAGGTGTAGATCAAACCATTTTATTTCTATATATTTGGGGGGCCAATATAGACCTCTGCATACTGCTAAGATTCTGAGAAGTTACCCCATTTTTTTTATTTTTTTATTTTTTTTTTACAGTAGTCATTTACTATATGGATGGGCGGATGCATGCATGCCCAAACCTCTTACCCCACCCAAAATAAAGCCCTTGCTGGGTGCGTAGCCGTGTGTGCATGCCACTCTGGCCGTTCTTATCCGCTCTCTGGGGGCGTGCACAAAGTGGTGGCATTGCTAATGCAATGACCTGCCTTGGTTGCCATGGCAACACAAGTCAAAGTTCATATCCAGCCAGCTCATAGGGCAAAGGTCGTATCCAGCTAGCTGGGGTGATGTCATCAAGGCAGCGATGACATATATAGGTGCCTATATAGGGGTAGGCAGCTTAGTTGCAGCCAGGCTTGCAACCAGGTAGGTAGCGTAGGTAGGTAGCTGGTAAGGTAAGTGCAGGCAGGTGTAGATCAAACCATTTTATTTCTATATATTTGGGGGGCCAATATAGACCTCTGCATACTGCTAAGATTCTGAGAAGTTACCCCATTTTTTTTTTTTTTTTTTTTTTTACAGTAGTCATTTACTATATGGATGGGTGGATGCATGCATGCCCAAACCTCTTACCCCACCCAAAATAAAGCCCTTGCTGGGTGCGTAGCCGTGTGTGCATGCCACTCTGGCCGTTCTTATCCGCTCTCTGGGGGCGTGCACAAAGTGGTGGCATTGCTAATGCATTGACCTGCCTTGGTTGCCATGGCAACACAAGTCAAAGTTCATATCCAGCCAGCTCATAGGGCAAAGGTCGTATCCAGCTAGCTGGGGTGATGTCATCAAGGCAGCGATGACATATATAGGTGCCTATATAGGGGCAGGCAGCTTAGTTGCAGCCAGGCTTGCAACCAGGTAGGTACCCGTAGGTAGGTAGCTGGTAAGGTAAGTGCAGGCAGGTGTAGATCAAACCATTTTATTTCTATATATTTGGGGGGCCAATATAGACCTCTGCATACTGCTAAGATTCTGAGAAGTTACCCCATTTTTTTTTTTTTTTTTTTTTTTTACAGTAGTCATTTACTATATGGATGGGCGGATGCATGCATGCCCAAACCTCTTACCCCACCCAAAATAAAGCCCTTGCTGGGTGCGTAGCCGTGTGTGCATGCCACTCTGGCCGTTCTTATCCGCTCTCTGGGGGCGTGCACAAAGTGGTGGCATTGCTAATGCATTGACCTGCCTTGGTTGCCATGGCAACACAAGTCAAAGTTCATATCCAGCCAGCTCATAGGGCAAAGGTCGTATCCAGCTAGCTGGGGTGATGTCATCAAGGCAGCGATGACATATATAGGTGCCTATATAGGGGCAGGCAGCTTAGTTGCAGCCAGGCTTGCAACCAGGTAGGTAGCGTAGGTAGGTAGCTGGTAAGGTAAGTGCAGGCAGGTGTAGATCAAACCATTTTATTTCTATATATTTGGGGGGGCCAATATAGACCTCTGCATACTGCTAAGATTCTGAGAAGTTACCCCATTTTTTTTTTTACAGTAGTCATTTACTATATGGATGGGTGGATGCATGCATGCCCAAACCTCTTACCCCACCCAAAATAAAGCCCTTGCTGGGTGCGTAGCCGTGTGTGCATGCCACTCTGGCCGTTCTTATCCGCTCTCTGGGGGCGTGCACAAAGTGGTGGCATTGCTAATGCATTGACCTGCCTTGGTTGCCATGGCAACACAAGTCAAAGTTCATATCCAGCCAGCTCATAGGGCAAAGGTCGTATCCAGCTAGCTGGGGTGATGTCATCAAGGCAGCGATGACATATATAGGTGCCTATATAGGGGCAGGCAGCTTAGTTGCAGCCAGGCTTGCAACCAGGTAGGTAGCGTAGGTAGGTAGCTGGTAAGGTAAGTGCAGGCAGGTGTAGATCAAACCATTTTATTTCTATATATTTGGGGGGCCAATATAGACCTCTGCATACTGCTAAGATTCTGAGAAGTTACCCCATTTTTTTTATTTTTTTTATTTTTTTTTTACAGTAGTCATTTACTATATGGATGGGCGGATGCATGCATGCCCAAACCTCTTACCCCACCCAAAATAAAGCCCTTGCTGGGTGCGTAGCCGTGTGTGCATGCCACTCTGGCCGTTCTTATCCGCTCTCTGGGGGCGTGCACAAAGTGGTGGCATTGCTAATGCAATTGACCTGCCTTGGTTGCCATGGCAACACAAGTCAAAGTTCATATCCAGCCAGCTCATAGGGCAAAGGTCGTATCCAGCTAGCTGGGGTGATGTCATCAAGGCAGCGATGACATATATAGGTGCCTATATAGGGGCAGGCAGCTTAGTTGCAGCCAGGCTTGCAACCAGGTAGGTAGCGTAGGTAGGTAGCTGGTAAGGTAAGTGCAGGCAGGTGTAGATCAAACCATTTTATTTCTATATATTTGGGGGGCCAATATAGACCTCTGCATACTGCTAAGATTCTGAGAAGTTACCCCATTTTTTTTTATTTTTTTTATTTTTTTTTTACAGTAGTCATTTACTATATGGATGGGCGGATGCATGCATGCCCAAACCTCTTACCCCACCCAAAATAAAGCCCTTGCTGGGTGCGTAGCCGTGTGTGCATGCCACTCTGGCCGTTCTTATCCGCTCTCTGGGGGCGTGCACAAAGTGGTGGCATTGCTAATGCAATGACCTGCCTTGGTTGCCATGGCAACACAAGTCAAAGTTCATATCCAGCCAGCTCATAGGGCAAAGGTCGTATCCAGCTAGCTGGGGTGATGTCATCAAGGCAGCGATGACATATATAGGTGCCTATATAGGGGCAGGCAGCTTAGTTGCAGCCAGGCTTGCAACCAGGTAGGTAGCGTAGGTAGGTAGCTGGTAAGGTAAGTGCAGGCAGGTGTAGATCAAACCATTTTATTTCTATATATTTGGGGGGCCAATATAGACCTCTGCATACTGCTAAGATTCTGAGAAGTTACCCCATTTTTTTTATTTTTTTTATTTTTTTTTACAGTAGTCATATACTATATGGATGGGTGGATGCATGCATGCCCAAACCTCTTACCCCACCCAAAATAAAGCCCTTGCTGGGTGCGTAGCCGTGTGTGCATGCCACTCTGGCCGTTCTTATCCGCTCTCTGGGGGCGTGCACAAAGTGGTGGCATTGCTAATGCAATGACCTGCCTTGGTTGCCATGGCAACACAAGTCAAAGTTCATATCCAGCCAGCTCATAGGGCAAAGGTCGTATCCAGCTAGCTGGGGTGATGTCATCAAGGCAGCGATGACATATATAGGTGCCTATATAGGGGCAGGCAGCTTAGTTGCAGCCAGGCTTGCAACCAGGTAGGTAGAGTAGGTAGGTAGCTGGTAAGGTAAGTGCAGGCAGGTGTAGATCAAACCATTTTATTTCTATATATTTGGGGGGCCAATATAGACCTCTGCATACTGCTAAGATTCTGAGAAGTTACCCCATTTTTTTTTATCTTTTTTTTTTTTTTACAGTAGTCATTTACTATATGGATGGGCGGATGCATGCATGCCCAAACCTCTTACCCCACCCAAAATAAAGCCCTTGCTGGGTGCGTAGCCGTGTGTGCATGCCACTCTGGCCGTTCTTATCCGCTCTCTGGGGGCGTGCACAAAGTGGTGGCATTGCTAATGCAATGACCTGCCTTGGTTGCCATGGCAACACAAGTCAAAGTTCATATCCAGCCAGCTCATAGGGCAAAGGTCGTATCCAGCTAGCTGGGGTGATGTCATCAAGGCAGCGATGACATATATAGGTGCCTATATAGGGGCAGGCAGCTTAGTTGCAGCCAGGCTTGCAACCAGGTAGGTAGCGTAGGTAGGTAGCTGGTAAGGTAAGTGCAGGCAGGTGTAGATCAAACCATTTTATTTCTATATATTTGGGGGGCCAATATAGACCTCTGCATACTGCTAAGATTCTGAGAAGTTACCCCATTTTTTTTTATTTTTTTTTTACAGTAGTCATTTACTATATGGATGGGCGGATGCATGCATGCCCAAACCTCTTACCCCACCCAAAATAAAGCCCTTGCTGGGTGCGTAGCCGTGTGTGCATGCCACTCTGGCCGTTCTTATCCGCTCTCTGGGGGCGTGCACAAAGTGGTGGCATTGCTAATGCAATGACCTGCCTTGGTTGCCATGGCTACACAAGTCAAAGTTCATATCCAGCCAGCTCATAGGGCAAAGGTCGTATCCAGCTAGCTGGGGTGATGTCATCAAGGCAGCGATGACATATATAGGTGCCTATATAGGGGCAGGCAGCTTAGTTGCAGCCAGGCTTGCAACCAGGTAGGTAGCGTAGGTAGGTAGCTGGTAAGGTAAGTGCAGGCAGGTGTAGATCAAACCATTTTATTTCTATATATTTGGGGGGCCAATATAGACCTCTGCATACTGCTAAGATTCTGAGAAGTTACCCCATTTTTTTTTATTTTTTATTTTTTTTTACAGTAGTCATTTACTATATGGATGGGTGGATGCATGCATGCCCAAACCTCTTACCCCACCCAAAATAAAGCCCTTGCTGGGTGCGTAGCCGTGTGTGCATGCCACTCTGGCCGTTCTTATCCGCTCTCTGGGGGCGTGCACAAAGTGGTGGCATTGCTAATGCAATGACCTGCCTTGGTTGCCATGGCAACACAAGTCAAAGTTCATATCCAGCCAGCTCATAGGGCAAAGGTCGTATCCAGCTAGCTGGGGTGATGTCATCAAGGCAGCGATGACATATATAGGTGCCTATATAGGGGCAGGCAGCTTAGTTGCAGCCAGGCTTGCAACCAGGTAGGTAGCGTAGGTAGGTAGCTGGTAAGGTAAGTGCAGGCAGGTGTAGATCAAACCATTTTATTTCTATATATTTGGGGGGCCAATATAGACCTCTGCATACTGCTAAGATTCTGAGAAGTTACCCCATTTTTTTTTATTTTTTTTATTTTTTTTTTACAGTAGTCATTTACTATATGGATGGGCGGATGCATGCATGCCCAAACCTCTTACCCCACCCAAAATAAAGCCCTTGCTGGGTGCGTAGCCGTGTGTGCATGCCACTCTGGCCGTTCTTATCCGCTCTCTGGGGGCGTGCACAAAGTGGTGGCATTGCTAATGCAATGACCTGCCTTGGTTGCCATGGCAACACAAGTCAAAGTTCATATCCAGCCAGCTCATAGGGCAAAGGTCGTATCCAGCTAGCTGGGGTGATGTCATCAAGGCAGCGATGACATATATAGGTGCCTATATAGGGGCAGGCAGCTTAGTTGCAGCCAGGCTTGCAACCAGGTAGGTAGCGTAGGTAGGTAGCTGGTAAGGTAAGTGCAGGCAGGTGTAGATCAAACCATTTTATTTCTATATATTTGGGGGGCCAATATAGACCTCTGCATACTGCTAAGATTCTGAGAAGTTACCCCATTTTTTTTTATTTTTTTTATTTTTTTTTTACAGTAGTCATTTACTATATGGATGGGCGGATGCATGCATGCCCAAACCTCTTACCCCACCCAAAATAAAGCCCTTGCTGGGTGCGTAGCCGTGTGTGCATGCCACTCTGGCCGTTCTTATCCGCTCTCTGGGGGCGTGCACAAAGTGGTGGCATTGCTAATGCAATGACCTGCCTTGGTTGCCATGGCAACACAAGTCAAAGTTCATATCCAGCCAGCTCATAGGGCAAAGGTCGTATCCAGCTAGCTGGGGTGATGTCATCAAGGCAGCGATGACATATATAGGTGCCTATATAGGGGCAGGCAGCTTAGTTGCAGCCAGGCTTGCAACCAGGTAGGTAGCGTAGGTAGGTAGCTGGTAAGGTAAGTGCAGGCAGGTGTAGATCAAACCATTTTATTTCTATATATTTGGGGGGCCAATATAGACCTCTGCATACTGCTAAGATTCTGAGAAGTTACCCCAATTTTTTTTATTTTTTTTATTTTTTTTTTACAGTAGTCATTTACTATATGGATGGGCGGATGCATGCATGCCCAAACCTCTTACCCCACCCAAAATAAAGCCCTTGCTGGGTGCGTAGCCGTGTGTGCATGCCACTCTGGCCGTTCTTATCCGCTCTCTGGGGGCGTGCACAAAGTGGTGGCATTGCTAATGCAATGACCTGCCTTGGTTGCCATGGCAACACAAGTCAAAGTTCATATCCAGCCAGCTCATAGGGCAAAGGTCGTATCCAGCTAGCTGGGGTGATGTCATCAAGGCAGCGATGACATATATAGGTGCCTATATAGGGGCAGGCAGCTTAGTTGCAGCCAGGCTTGCAACCAGGTAGGTAGCGTAGGTAGGTAGCTGGTAAGGTAAGTGCAGGCAGGTGTAGATCAAACCATTTTATTTCTATATATTTGGGGGGCCAATATAGACCTCTGCATACTGCTAAGATTCTGAGAAGTTACCCCATTTTTTTTTATTTTTTTTATTTTTTTTTACAGTAGTCATTTACTATATGGATGGGCGGATGCATGCATGCCCAAACCTCTTACCCCACCCAAAATAAAGCCCTTGCTGGGTGCGTAGCCGTGTGTGCATGCCACTCTGGCCGTTCTTATCCGCTCTCTGGGGGCGTGCACAAAGTGGTGGCATTGCTAATGCAATGTCCTGCCTTGGTTGCCATGGCAACACAAGTCAAAGTTCATATCCAGCCAGCTCATAGGGCAAAGGTCGTATCCAGCTAGCTGGGGTGATGTCATCAAGGCAGCGATGACATATATAGGTGCCTATATAGGGGCAGGCAGCTTAGTTGCAGCCAGGCTTGCAACCAGGTAGGTAGCGTAGGTAGGTAGCTGGTAAGGTAAGTGCAGGCAGGTGTAGATCAAACCATTTTATTTCTATATATTTGGGGGGCCAATATAGACCTCTGCATACTGCTAAGATTCTGAGAAGTTACCCCATTTTTTTTTATTTTTTTTTTACAGTAGTCATTTACTATATGGATGGGTGGATGCATGCATGCCCAAACCTCTTACCCCACCCAAAATAAAGCCCTTGCTGGGTGCGTAGCCGTGTGTGCATGCCACTCTGGCCGTTCTTATCCGCTCTCTGGGGGCGTGCACAAAGTGGTGGCATTGCTAATGCAATGACCTGCCTTGGTTGCCATGGCAACACAAGTCAAAGTTCATATCCAGCCAGCTCATAGGGCAAAGGTCGTATCCAGCTAGCTGGGGTGATGTCATCAAGGCAGCGATGACATATATAGGTGCCTATATAGGGGCAGGCAGCTTAGTTGCAGCCAGGCTTGCAACCAGGTAGGTAGCGTAGGTAGGTAGCTGGTAAGGTAAGTGCAGGCAGGTGTAGATCAAACCATTTTATTTCTATATATTTGGGGGGCCAATATAGACCTCTGCATACTGCTAAGATTCTGAGAAGTTACCCCATTTTTTTTTATTTTTTTTATTTTTTTTTTACAGTAGTCATTTACTATATGGATGGGCGGATGCATGCATGCCCAAACCTCTTACCCCACCCAAAATAAAGCCCTTGCTGGGTGCGTAGCCGTGTGTGCATGCCACTCTGGCCGTTCTTATCCGCTCTCTGGGGGCGTGCACAAAGTGGTGGCATTGCTAATGCAATGTCCTGCCTTGGTTGCCATGGCAACACAAGTCAAAGTTCATATCCAGCCAGCTCATAGGGCAAAGGTCGTATCCAGCTAGCTGGGGTGATGTCATCAAGGCAGCGATGACATATATAGGTGCCTATATAGGGGCAGGCAGCTTAGTTGCAGCCAGGCTTGCAACCAGGTAGACTGCATACAGACACACAACACACATCAAGCATAACTACAACCACCGCCTGGAAATAAAACACGGGATACTGTATTTCCAAAACTTTTGCTGGGTGGAGATCGGCCACAGCATTTATTTTTTTAAGTAACATTCTTCAAGTTTCCAACCAACGGGCACTATGTGCCGAACCATAACCGTAGCATACGGTGCACCGACGGCGGACTCCCACCGTGCGCGTCCGTTCAGCTATCACCACCGGATAAATTTCCGCTGCTGTGACTTCACCATCAACCCATATCTGAAAAACACAACACTTCAGTGTCTCTCCACAAACAGTTAGCAACTACCCACTTCCCAGTAGCGTTTTCAACCACTATATCTTGTCTCTCTTCTTACTTGTAACGTGTTGCCTGTACTTATAACTGGGTTACTTTTTTTTTTTTTTTTTTTTTTTTTTATAGGGCGGGAGGGAGGGAAAACAGCACCAAGGGCTTGGGCGGACTGACCGGAACCAGGAAGCCCTGCATAGAAAAGGTACGGCCGGTTCCGCCTCCCCAGCTCCTGCATAGGCTGCAAAGCCCGCGAACTCTTGCCATAGGCCGTTTGGTACCCGGGGGGGAGGAGAGTGAGAGTCAGGGGGAGGACATTATTTTTTAACCCCTTCGCAGGCGGTCCCCCAATGCTTCCCAGGAGGGGGGGGGGGAGTGAGAGTGCCGCATGCAGTCAGCCCACACCTCCCCTATACAGCAAGGTGTGCTACAGACTGCATACAGACACACAACACACATCAAGCATAACTACAACCACCGCCTGGAAATAAAACACGGGATACTGTATTTCCAAAACTTTTGCTGGGTGGAGATCGGCCACAGCATTTATTTTTTTAAGTAACATTCTTCAAGTTTCCAACCAACGGGCACTATGTGCCGAACCATAACCGTAGCATACGGTGCACCGACAGCGGACTCCCACCGTGCGCGTCCGTTCAGCTATCACCACCGGATAAATTTCCGCTGCTGTGACTTCACCATCAACCCATATCTGAAAAACACAACACTTCAGTGTCTCTCCACAAACAGTTAGCAACTACCCACTTCCCAGTAGCGTTTTCAACCACTATATCTTGTCTCTCTTCTTACTTGTAACGTGTTGCCTGTACTTATAACTGGGTTACTTTTTTTTTTTTTTTTTTTTTTTTTTTTTTATAGGGAGGGAGGGAGGGAAAACAGCACCAAGGGCTTGTGCGGACTGACCGGAACCAGGAAGCCCTGCATAGAAAAGGTACGGCCGGTTCCGCCTCCCCAGCTCCTGCATAGGCTGCAAAGCCCGCGAACTCTTGCCATAGGCCGTTTGGTACCCGGGGGGGAGGAGAGTGAGAGTCAGGGGGAGGACATTATTTTTTAACCCCTTCGCAGGCGGTCCCCCAATGCTTCCCAGGAGGGGGGGGGGGGAGTGAGAGTGCCGCATGCAGTCAGCCCACACCTCCCCTATACAGCAAGGTGTGCTACAGACTGCATACAGACACACAACACACATCAAGCATAACTACAACCACCGCCTGGAAATAAAACACGGGATACTGTATTTCCAAAACTTTTGCTGGGTGGAGATCGGCCACAGCATTTATTTTTTTAAGTAACATTCTTCAAGTTTCCAACCAACGGGCACTATGTGCCGAACCATAACCGTAGCATACGGTGCACCGACGGCGGACTCCCACCGTGCGCGTCCGTTCAGCTATCACCACCGGATAAATTTCCGCCATACAGGAGCCCTTGTACCCCTACACAGGGCTCCGACCTCCACCCAGCAAATAGAGGGCCTGCTCTATCCCATCCTGCAACCCCGACAAGAAAATGTCCGTCCCGATGTCGTTCAAGTGAACACCATCCGAGGACATCAGGCTCCTATTATCGCCCTCCAACAATCTATGACGAACCACCACCCCGGAGCGAGAACGTACAAAACGAGACATCCTGGCATTAAGCGATCTCCTCGCCCGCTCCACCGCATCAGGGTCCCTGGCATGCTGCCACAAAACTCGGGGTACTATCTCCGACCACACTAGTACCATTTCGGAGAAAAGCAACCCGAATCTCTCCACATCCGCTCTCATAAGGGTCATCAACTCTCCAATCTTCATATGACACAGGTCATTTCCCCCTACGTGGACCACCAGAATAACCGGGCCCGACACCTGGCCCGCGTACGACATCACCTCGGATAAAATCTGAGGCCACCGCAGGCCACGTATCCCCCTCCACGACACCTCAATGGCACGAAAACCCAACCGTCTCCCTCCGGGACGGATGTCAGCCCTCTGACCAGCCCGAAAGATGTAGGAGTGCCCAACGATGAAAACTGACGGGAGAACCGGATCTGAAAGAAAACAACAAGATCATAACAACAATTCCGGCCGGATATAACGCGCAAAGCAAGCAGACCGCCACCGGCCAATTCTCATCACATCCGCCTCCGGCAGGCCCGCCCTAGCCGCCTCAGTGGCAGCTCCGATTCGAAAAGAGTGGGTCCCAAACTCCCGGGGAGAGTAACCCAGGGCCGTAATAATTTTCCGAAAAAGCGACCGAAACTGAAAAGCCGTCAAGGGGGACCCGTCCTCATGCACAAAAAATTGCACGCCCTGGGCCCTACAGCCCAGGTAGTCGTCGACCAGGGCCACCGGGCACGCAGAACCCGCCACGGCGCGCAGCGGCAACCAAGCCCCCCGCCCATAACAATCCGTCTTCGACCGCCGTATGCGTATCCGCACGGCCCCGTCCCCTCGCACCACATCTGACAATTGCAACCCCCCAGGCTTCAATTTCGACGGGGGAAGCAGCTCGCTGACCCTCAGAGCACCAAAAAACGCGATGCAAAAAGCAACAGCAAACAGCTTCGCCTCATAGGGGGACCCACACGCCGTGGGGCAGTGCTCTATTACGCGCGCCAGCAGCTGGAATGATACCGGACGGCGCAGGTCGACCCGCGTCTTCTCCTTCAACCACCCCTTGAGCGCCTGCCTCAAAACGAACGCTTTTGTAACGTCCTCCCAGCCCATGAGCTGAAAAAAGAAAGCCACCCCCGACAATCTGCGCTGCGCAAGCGAGCCCGAGGCCCCTTGGGACCGCAAACCCAGAAAATACTCCGTGGTCACCTCCAACCTCTCGGATGAGTTCCCTGATACATTGCGCGTACCTACCAACGCGCACCATTCGGCCCAGGCCTTACCGTGATGTCGCCATGTGGCTGGCGTAACCGAGGATGATACCAACGACATCAGTTGATGCTGACCAGGCCCCATAGGTGAGCCGGGCACCGCCTGCCCACTTCCACGGCCCCAGGCAGTAGGGATCGAAATTCCTGCCAACGGAATCGAGACAATGCATCAGCAAC
Source organism: Dendropsophus ebraccatus (assembly GCF_027789765.1). Taxonomy (NCBI): domain Eukaryota; kingdom Metazoa; phylum Chordata; class Amphibia; order Anura; family Hylidae; genus Dendropsophus; species Dendropsophus ebraccatus. Next base: position 112,800 of record NW_027209954.1, on the reverse strand, counting down.
CACATTCTCAACCCCCGGCACATGACTGGCCCTAAAGTAAATGTTAAATTCCAAGCATTTTAACACCAGATAGCGTAACAAACTGATGACCGGGAGAGACCCGGAAGAAAGGCTGTTAATGCAAGACACAACTCCCATGTTGTCAGACCAGAAACAAATGTGCCTGTCGGACAACTGAGGGCCCCATAGTTCAATGGCCACTATAACAGGAAACAGCTCTAGTAGCGTCATATTCGCGCACAGCCCCGATTCCCGCCAGTCCCGCGGCCACTCCTCGGCGCACCAATCTGCGCCAAAGACCGCCCCGAAACCACAGGAACCAGCCGCGTCCGTAAAAAGGGCCAACTCCGAATTAGTCAGTCTCGTGGACCTAAGGCAGGTACGTCCATTGTACGTACGAAGAAACTGTTGCCATACCATAAGGTCTGCCTTAAGCACCCGAGTCAAACGAATACGGTGGTCGGGACGCTTCGCCCCCGCCGTGGCCATGGCCAAACGCCTGGAAAAAATTCTGCCCATTGGCATGATTCGGCACGCAAACACTAGCAGCCCTAATAGCGATTGCAACTGCCGCAGGGTGACCTTGTCCACACTCAAAAACCCCTCGATCAAGTCCAGCACTCGGGATAACTTGTCAATGGGAAGACGGAAAACCATCTCCTCAGTATCAATCTCTATACCCAAAAAGGAAAGCCTCGTGGTAGGGCCCTCCGTCTTTTCCACCGACAAGGGAACCCCAAACCTGGACATGAAAAATTGAAAAGTGGACAGCAAAAATTCACACACCCCTACCCCCGCTGGTCCCACGAACAGAAAGTCGTCGAGGTAGTGAATGGCCGAACTGTGACCGGTCTCGTAACGCACCACCCACTCCAAAAAGGAGCTGAAAACCTCAAAGTAATGGCACGAAATAGAGCAGCCCATCGGCAGACACATGTCGTAAAAGAATTCGCCTTCCATAACACAACCGAGCAAGTGGTAACATTCCGGATGCACCGGCAGCAAACGAAAGGCGGATTCTATGTCCGACTTAGCCAGCAGCGCTCCCCTACCTGCACGTCTCACCAGCATGACAGCCCTGTCAAAAGAAACATAAGACACAGATGCGTCATCAGACGTTATACCATCATTAACGGAGGAGCCTCGGGGGTAGGACAGGTGATGTATGAGCCTATACTTGCCCGGTTCTTTTTTGGGGACCACCCCCAGGGGTGACACCCTCAGGTTACGGAAGGGGGGGGAACTAAACGGACCCGCCATCCTGCCCAGCTCAACCTCCCGCCACACCTTCGCGAGCAACACCTGGGGGTGGTCCCGGGCCGACTTCAAATTATCCGCAAACGTGAGGGAACTGGAGTAATTGAACGGGATAAAAAACCCGCTTTGAAAACCAGAGCGCAGTACTTCTGCCGCCACCTTATTGGGGTACTGATCGAGCCAAGGGGCCATCGCGGCTACGCTCACCGGCGTCCTTGATCTCGGAAAAAGTGGCTTTTGGCACTTGCCTGATGGAGGGTCTGGAACATCTCGCCGCTGCGTGAGCCCCACCACAGGAGGAACATTCATGTTTAAACTTACAGAGCCCGGCGAACCTGCAGTGGCCCTCGTTAAAGAGCCAGCACGTTCCCGGACGCCGCACGGCCACTGACCCTGAGGCTGCAACTTGCCCTGGACCAGTGGCCCCGCTGGGAAAGGGCGCCTTCGGGGCGAGCATCAATCGTAGCCATACATCCGTGGCCTTGACTCCCCAGCCAATCTCCGGCTGAAGGGCCAAGCGCCGCCGGAAATCCTCGTCATAGCGCCACCATGCGGTGCCGCCATGTGATTTGTAGGCTCCGTAAATGCTGTCCATATAACCAAACAGTTCCGAGCACCGCTCCGGGTGCTTCTGCCCCATTACGAAACCAAGAACTGCAAATGCCTGTAACCAATTATTCATGGTCTTGGCTACCTTCGGCTTGCCCAGAACCCTGTTAGCTTCCGCAATCTGACGCCTTTCCCTGTCAACCGTGTGCTGATCAACGGACACCAGGGACCAGACGTCAACATACTGATTTGACCAGATTTTTTCTCTCGTGTCGTTGTCCAAATGCGCCCCTAAGGGGCTGATGCCACAGAACAAGGCATCCTTATGTATGCCCGCCAGCGTAGGCGGGGGAGGTTTTTTGGAGGGGGAGGGGGACCCTAACACTGAGCCGTCCAGCTTACCCAATATAGACTTCAGCGCGGATACTACGTCCGCCTGGCTCGAACCCCCCGACCCCCATGCCTCAGTAAAACCAAACTCACCGGCCGGAGATGGAGACGAAGACGCCAGAGGAACGACCTGCGGAGCGGAATGCTGCATGGATGTCGCCGCAGGAACCACCGCTGGGGGACTCGGCGCATCTGGAACCAGGCTCCCCCTCCTGGAGTAACTCGAGGAGGCACCTCTTCTCCCACGATCCTCAGACGGCCGTCCGGCCACCTCAGTAGCGCTTGTGAACCCCTCGGAGGAAGAGGGAGAGCGCCACCGGGATGACCTGGAACGCCGGAAGCTCCGAGATTCCCTGGAACGATGTCCGGAGCGCCGGTAATGGTAATCAGACGCAGCACCACGGCGGCGGCGCCGTGGGCCCTGAGAAGAATCAGAAGACCGGGATCTGCTGCCAGCCCGACTGCGGTGTCTCCGAGACCTTGACCTGCTTCCCCGGGAACAGCTATCTACAGACAGGGCACCCGATACCCCTGGCACCCCTCCAAACTCCGCCTGGGGAGCTGGAGCTATCACAGCCGTGACGGCCGCATCCACACTCTGCGGGGGGGCGGAAGGCCCGGCAGCGTCCGCATCAAAAAGCTCCTGTGAGGCGTCCAACCCACTAGGGGGAACCTCCAGCGGAGCGGGGATTACTGCGTCACATGCCGCCTCCGGCTGCCGCGCCGGTATTGGGGAACCTCCAGACCCTGAGGACACACTACCAGTCCCTCCCATAATGGCCCACGGGGTGGCCCTAACTAGCTGGGCAGGGGTACCTGCAACTACTGCTTCACCTGCTGGGAGCAACGAGGGGCCTAACGGAGCAACCCCAGGGGGAGAGTCTATGGGCGCTGTGGAGGCAGTCACTGTGCTGGAGGGCCGGTGTCCCCCCGGTCGGCAGCTCCCGCTGGGTGGGCAGGTTACCTGAGGCCGAGAAACAGCGACCGCCTGGTGAGGGAGCCTCCTCGATCTGCCACGTGCCCGACCGGAAGCCGGAAGTGCCGGGCTTGGACTGAGCCGCTCGGGGGGGCGGGTGACGCGCACAGGTCTGCGGCCCTCAGAACGCTGAGGCCGGGAAGTACCAGTAACCGGAGGGGGGCCGAAATCCGCCAAGAAGTCGCGGAGCCAACCCTCACCCTCCGACTGGGCGCGCGCCCGGAGCGCGGCCCGCAAGTTCTCATCGGCGGACGCCATGGGGACCACAAAACAGCACCAAGGGCTTGTGCGGACTGACCGGAACCAGGAAGCCCTGCATAGAAAAGGTACGGCCGGTTCCGCCTCCCCAGCTCCTGCATAGGCTGCAAAGCCCGCGAACTCTTGCCATAGGCCGTTTGGTACCCGGGGGGGAGGAGAGTGAGAGTCAGGGGGAGGACATTATTTTTTAACCCCTTCGCAGGCGGTCCCCCAATGCTTCCCAGGAGGGGGGGGGGGAGTGAGAGTGCCGCATGCAGTCAGCCCACACCTCCCCTATACAGCAAGGTGTGCTACAGGTAGCGTAGGTAGGTAGCTGGTAAGGTAAGTGCAGGCAGGTGTAGATCAAACCATTTTATTTCTATATATTTGGGGGGCCAATATAGACCTCTGCATACTGCTAAGATTCTGAGAAGTTAACCCATTTTTTTTTATTTTTTTTTTACAGTAGTCATTTACTATATGGATGGGCGGATGCATGCATGCCCAAACCTCTTACCCCACCCAAAATAAAGCCCTTGCTGGGTGCGTAGCCGTGTGTGCATGCCACTCTGGCCGTTCTTATCCGCTCTCTGGGGGCGTGCACAAAGTGGTGGCATTGCTAATGCATTGACCTGCCTTGGTTGCCATGGCAACACAAGTCAAAGTTCATATCCAGCCAGCTCATAGGGCAAAGGTCGTATCCAGCTAGCTGGGGTGATGTCATCAAGGCAGCGATGACATATATAGGTGCCTATATAGGGGCAGGCAGCTTAGTTGCAGCCAGGCTTGCAACCAGGTAGGTAGCGTAGGTAGGTAGCTGGTAAGGTAAGTGCAGGCAGGTGTAGATCAAACCATTTTATTTCTATATATTTGGGGGGCCAATATAGACCTCTGCATACTGCTAAGATTCTGAGAAGTTACCCCATTTTTTTTTATTTTTTTTATTTTTTTTTTACAGTAGTCATTTACTATATGGATGGGCGGATGCATGCATGCCCAAACCTCTTACCCCACCCAAAATAAAGCCCTTGCTGGGTGCGTAGCCGTGTGTGCATGCCACTCTGGCCGTTCTTATCCGCTCTCTGGGGGCGTGCACAAAGTGGTGGCATTGCTAATGCAATGACCTGCCTTGGTTGCCATGGCAACACAAGTCAAAGTTCATATCCAGCCAGCTCATAGGGCAAAGGTCGTATCCAGCTAGCTGGGGTGATGTCATCAAGGCAGCGATGACATATATAGGTGCCTATATAGGGGCAGGCAGCTTAGTTGCAGCCAGGCTTGCAACCAGGTAGGTAGCGTAGGTAGGTAGCTGGTAAGGTAAGTGCAGGCAGGTGTAGATCAAACCATTTTATTTCTATATATTTGGGGGGCCAATATAGACCTCTGCATACTGCTAAGATTCTGAGAAGTTACCCCATTTTTTTTTTTTTTTTTTATTTTTTTTTTTACAGTAGTCATTTACTATATGGATGGGCGGATGCATGCATGCCCAAACCTCTTACCCCACCCAAAATAAAGCCCTTGCTGGGTGCGTAGCCGTGTGTGCATGCCACTCTGGCCGTTCTTATCCGCTCTCTGGGGGCGTGCACAAAGTGGTGGCATTGCTAATGCAATGACCTGCCTTGGTTGCCATGGCAACACAAGTCAAAGTTCATATCCAGCCAGCTCATAGGGCAAAGGTCGTATCCAGCTAGCTGGGGTGATGTCATCAAGGCAGCGATGACATATATAGGTGCCTATATAGGGGCAGGCAGCTTAGTTGCAGCCAGGCTTGCAACCAGGTAGGTAGCGTAGGTAGGTAGCTGGTAAGGTAAGTGCAGGCAGGTGTAGATCAAACCATTTTATTTCTATATATTTGGGGGGCCAATATAGACCTCTGCATACTGCTAAGATTCTGAGAAGTTACCCCATTTTTTTTTATTTTTTTTATTTTTTTTTTACAGTAGTCATTTACTATATGGATGGGCTGATGCATGCATGCCCAAACCTCTTACCCCACCCAAAATAAAGCCCTTGCTGGGTGCGTAGCCGTGTGTGCATGCCACTCTGGCCGTTCTTATCCGCTCTCTGGGGGCGTGCACAAAGTGGTGGCATTGCTAATGCAATGACCTGCCTTGGTTGCCATGGCAACACAAGTCAAAGTTCATATCCAGCCAGCTCATAGGGCAAAGGTCGTATCCAGCTAGCTGGGGTGATGTCATCAAGGCAGCGATGACATATATAGGTGCCTATATAGGGGCAGGCAGCTTAGTTGCAGCCAGGCTTGCAACCAGGTAGGTAGCGTAGGTAGGTAGCTGGTAAGGTAAGTGCAGACAGGTGTAGATCAAACCATTTTATTTCTATATATTTGGGGGGCCAATATAGACCTCTGCATACTGCTAAGATTCTGAGAAGTTACCCCATTTTTTTTTATTTTTTTTATTTTTTTTTTACAGTAGTCATTTACTATATGGATGGGCGGATGCATGCATGCCCAAACCTCTTACCCCACCCAAAATAAAGCCCTTGCTGGGTGCGTAGCCGTGTGTGCATGCCACTCTGGCCGTTCTTATCCGCTCTCTGGGGGCGTGCACAAAGTGGTGGCATTGCTAATGCAATGTCCTGCCTTGGTTGCCATGGCAACACAAGTCAAAGTTCATATCCAGCCAGCTCATAGGGCAAAGGTCGTATCCAGCTAGCTGGGGTGATGTCATCAAGGCAGCGATGACATATATAGGTGCCTATATAGGGGCAGGCAGCTTAGTTGCAGCCAGGCTTGCAACCAGGTAGGTAGCGTAGGTAGGTAGCTGGTAAGGTAAGTGCAGGCAGGTGTAGATCAAACCATTTTATTTCTATATATTTGGGGGGCCAATATAGACCTCTGCATACTGCTAAGATTCTGAGAAGTTACCCCATTTTTTTTTATTTTTTTTAATTTTTTTTTTACAGTAGTCATTTACTATATGGATGGGCGGATGCATGCATGCCCAAACCTCTTACCCCACCCAAAATAAAGCCCTTGCTGGGTGCGTAGCCGTGTGTGCATGCCACTCTGGCCGTTCTTATCCGCTCTCTGGGGGCGTGCACAAAGTGGTGGCATTGCTAATGCAATGACCTGCCTTGGTTGCCATGGCAACACAAGTCAAAGTTCATATCCAGCCAGCTCATAGGGCAAAGGTCGTATCCAGCTAGCTGGGGTGATGTCATCAAGGCAGCGATGACATATATAGGTGCCTATATAGGGGCAGGCAGCTTAGTTGCAGCCAGGCTTGCAACCAGGTAGGTAGCGTAGGTAGGTAGCTGGTAAGGTAAGTGCAGGCAGGTGTAGATCAAACCATTTTATTTCTATATATTTGGGGGGCCAATATAGACCTCTGCATACTGCTAAGATTCTGAGAAGTTACCCCATTTTTTTTTATTTTTTTTTATTTTTTTTTTACAGTAGTCATTTACTATATGGATGGGCGGATGCATGCATGCCCAAACCTCTTACCCCACCCAAAATAAAGCCCTTGCTGGGTGCGTAGCCGTGTGTGCATGCCACTCTGGCCGTTCTTATCCGCTCTCTGGGGGCGTGCACAAAGTGGTGGCATTGCTAATGCAATGACCTGCCTTGGTTGCCATGGCAACACAAGTCAAAGTTCATATCCAGCCAGCTCATAGGGCAAAGGTCGTATCCAGCTAGCTGGGGTGATGTCATCAAGGCAGCGATGACATATATAGGTGCCTATATAGGGGCAGGCAGCTTAGTTGCAGCCAGGCTTGCAACCAGGTAGGTAGCGTAGGTAGGTAGCTGGTAAGGTAAGTGCAGGCAGGTGTAGATCAAACCATTTTATTTCTATATATTTGGGGGGCCAATATAGACCTCTGCATACTGCTAAGATTCTGAGAAGTTACCCCATTTTTTTTTATTTTTTTTTATTTTTTTTTTACAGTAGTCATTTACTATATGGATGGGCGGATGCATGCATGCCCAAACCTCTTACCCCACCCAAAATAAAGCCCTTGCTGGGTGCGTAGCCGTGTGTGCATGCCACTCTGGCCGTTCTTATCCGCTCTCTGGGGGCGTGCACAAAGTGGTGGCATTGCTAATGCAATGACCTGCCTTGGTTGCCATGGCAACACAAGTCAAAGTTCATATCCAGCCAGCTCATAGGGCAAAGGTCGTATCCAGCTAGCTGGGGTGATGTCATCAAGGCAGCGATGACATATATAGGTGCCTATATAGGGGCAGGCAGCTTAGTTGCAGCCAGGCTTGCAACCAGGTAGGTAGCGTAGGTAGGTAGCTGGTAAGGTAAGTGCAGGCAGGTGTAGATCAAACCATTTTATTTCTATATATTTGGGGGGCCAATATAGACCTCTGCATACTGCTAAGATTCTGAGAAGTTACCCCATTTTTTTTTAATTTTTTTTATTTTTTTTTTACAGTAGTCATTTACTATATGGATGGGCGGATGCATGCATGCCCAAACCTCTTACCCCACCCAAAATAAAGCCCTTGCTGGGTGCGTAGCCGTGTGTGCATGCCACTCTGGCCGTTCTTATCCGCTCTCTGGGGGCGTGCACAAAGTGGTGGCATTGCTAATGCATTGACCTGCCTTGGTTGCCATGGCAACACAAGTCAAAGTTCATATCCAGCCAGCTCATAGGGCAAAGGTCGTATCCAGCTAGCTGGGGTGATGTCATCAAGGCAGCGATGACATATTTAGGTGCCTATATAGGGGCAGGCAGCTTAGTTGCAGCCAGGCTTGCAACCAGGTAGGTAGCTGGTAAGGTAAGTGCAGGCAGGTGTAGATCAAACCATTTTATTTCTATATATTTGGGGGGCCAATATAGACCTCTGCATACTGCTAAGATTCTGAGAAGTTACCCCATTTTTTTTTATTTTTTTTTTACAGTAGTCATTTACTATATGGATGGGTGGATGCATGCATGCCCAAACCTCTTACCCCACCCAAAATAAAGCCCTTGCTGGGTGCGTAGCCGTGTGTGCATGCCACTCTGGCCGTTCTTATCCGCTCTCTGGGGGCGTGCACAAAGTGGTGGCATTGCTAATGCAATGACCTGCCTTGGTTGCCATGGCAACACAAGTCAAAGTTCATATCCAGCCAGCTCATAGGGCAAAGGTCGTATCCAGCTAGCTGGGGTGATGTCATCAAGGCAGCGATGACATATATAGGTGCCTATATAGGGGCAGGCAGCTTAGTTGCAGCCAGGCTTGCAACCAGGTAGGTAGCGTAGGTAGGTAGCTGGTAAGGTAAGTGCAGGCAGGTGTAGATCAAACCATTTTATTTCTATATATTTGGGGGGCCAATATAGACCTCTGCATACTGCTAAGATTCTGAGAAGTTACCCCATTTTTTTTTATTTTTTTTATTTTTTTTTTACAGTAGTCATTTACTATATGGATGGGCGGATGCATGCATGCCCAAACCTCTTACCCCACCCAAAATAAAGCCCTTGCTGGGTGCGTAGCCGTGTGTGCATGCCACTCTGGCCGTTCTTATCCGCTCTCTGGGGGCGTGCACAAAGTGGTGGCATTGCTAATGCAATGACCTGCCTTGGTTGCCATGGCAACACAAGTCAAAGTTCATATCCAGCCAGCTCATAGGGCAAAGGTCGTATCCAGCTAGCTGGGGTGATGTCATCAAGGCAGCGATGACATATATAGGTGCCTATATAGGGGCAGGCAGCTTAGTTGCAGCCAGGCTTGCAACCAGGTAGGTAGCGTAGGTAGGTAGCTGGTAAGGTAAGTGCAGGCAGGTGTAGATCAAACCATTTTATTTCTATATATTTGGGGGGCCAATATAGACCTCTGCATACTGCTAAGATTCTGAGAAGTTACCCCATTTTTTTTTTTTTTTTAATTTTTTTTTTTACAGTAGTCATTTACTATATGGATGGGCGGATGCATGCATGCCCAAACCTCTTACCCCACCCAAAATAAAGCCCTTGCTGGGTGCGTAGCCGTGTGTGCATGCCACTCTGGCCGTTCTTATCCGCTCTCTGGGGGCGTGCACAAAGTGGTGGCATTGCTAATGCAATGACCTGCCTTGGTTGCCATGGCAACACAAGTCAAAGTTCATATCCAGCCAGCTCATAGGGCAAAAGTCGTATCCAGCTAGCTGGGGTGATGTCATCAAGGCAGCGATGACATATATAGGTGCCTATATAGGCATACCTCCCAACTTTTGCAAAGAGCAAAGAGGGACATGTGCGCCGCGGTCCCCATAGCCACGCCCCCATAGCAACCCTCCATAGCCACGCCCCTACAGTCACCACATGCTGCTGACTGAATAGTGCCCTATACAGTATCCAATCCCTCAAAAAATGCCCTATATAGTATCCAATGCCCCATATAGTGCCCCACATAGTAGCCAATCCCCCATTATAGTGCCCCACATAGTAGCCAATGCCCCCATATAGTGCCCCACATAGTAGCCAATCCCCCACATAGTGCCCCACATAGTAGCCAATCCCCCACATAGTGCCCCATATAGTATCCAATGCCCCATATAGTGCCCCACATAGTAGCCAATCCCCCATTATAGTGCCCCACATAGTAGCCAATGCCCCATAGAGTGCCCCACATAGTAGCCAATCCCCCACATAGTGCCCCACATAGTAGCCAATCCCCCATATAGTGCCCCACATAGTAGCCAATGCCCCCATATAGTGCCCCACATAGTAGCCTATGCCCCCATATAGTGCCCCACATAGTAGCCAATCCCCATATAGTGCCCCACATAGTAGCCAATGCCCCCATATAGTGCCCCACATAGTATCCAATCCCCCCCATATATGCCCCACATAGTAGCCTATGCCCCCATATAGTGCCCCACATAGTAGCCAATCCCCCCATATAGTGCCCCACATAGTAGCCAATCCCCATATAGTGCCCCACATAGTAGCCAATCCCCATATAGTGCCCCACATAGTAGCCAATGCCCCCATATATGCCCACATAGTAGCCAATGGCCCCATAAAGTGCCCCACATAGTAGCCAATGCCTCATATAGCGCCCCACATACTAGCCAATCCCCCCATATAGTGCCCCACATAGTAGCCAATTCCCATATAGTGCCCCACATAGTAGCCAGTCCCCCCATATAGTGCCCCACATAGTAGCCAATCCCTCCATATAGTGCCCCACATAGTAGCCAATCCCTCCATATAGTGCCCCACATAGTAGCCAATCCCTCCATATAGTGCCCCACATAGTAGCCAATCCCCCATAGAGTGCCCCACATAGTAGCCAATGCCCCCATATAGTGCCCACATAGTAGCCAATGTCCCACATAGTAGCCAATGCCCCCAAATATGCCCCACATAGTAGTCAATGCCCCTCATAGTAGCCAATCCCCCATATAGTGCCCCACATAGTAGCCAATGCCCCCATACAGTGCCCCACATATTATCCAATCCCCATATAGTGCCCTCCATAGTAGCCAATGCCCCCATATAGCGCCCCACATAGTAGCCAATCCCCCCATATATTGCCCCACATAGTAGCCAATCCCCATATAGCGCCCCACATAGTAGCCAATCCCCCATATAGTGCCCCACATAGTAGCCAATGCCCCCATACAGTGCCCCACATATTATCCAATCCCCATATAGTGCCCTCCATAGTAGCCAATGCCCCCATATAGCGCCCCACATAGTAGCCAATCCCCCCATATATTGCCCCACATAGTAGCCAATCCCCATATAGCGCCCCACATAGTAGCCAATCCCCCCATATATTGCCCACCATAGTAGCCAATCCCCCATATAGTGCCCCACATAGTAGCCAATCCCCCCATTAGTGTGGCCCCAGCTAAAAAAAAAACAATAAACCAGTAACTCACCTGTCCGCCGGTCCCAGCAGCTCCTCTCCCGGCAGAGCGCGCACTCCCGTCATCCTCCGGGGCGGGCAGCAGGGTATACAGTCACTGACTGTGCCGGAAGTGAGTCATGATAGAGGCTGCAGGTCACTTCCGGCACAGTCAGTGTCTGTATACCCCGCTGCCCGCCCCGGAGGATGACGGGAGTGCGCGCTCTGCCGGGAGAGGAGCTGCTGGGGCCGGCAGACAGGTGACTAACTGGTTTATTGTTTTTTTTTAACTGGGGACACACATAATGCGGGACACGGGGGGCCGTTCCGGGACCGCGGGACAGCACCCCGAAAACGGGACTGTCTCGCGGAATCCGGGACAGTTGGGAGGTATGATATAGGGGCAGGCAGCTTAGTTGCAGCCAGGCTTGCAACCAGGTAGGTAGCGTAGGTAGGTAGCTGGTAAGGTAAGTGCAGGCAGGTGTAGATCAAACCATTTTATTTCTATATATTTGGGGGGCCAATATAGACCTCTGCATACTGCTAAGATTCTGAGAAGTTACCCCATTTTTTTTTATTTTTTTTATTTTTTTTTTACAGTAGTCATTTACTATATGGATGGGCGGATGCATGCATGCCCAAACCTCTTACCCCACCCAAAATAAAGCCCTTGCTGGGTGCGTAGCCGTGTGTGCATGCCACTCTGGCCGTTCTTATCCGCTCTCTGGGGGCGTGCACAAAGTGGTGGCATTGCTAATGCATTGACCTGCCTTGGTTGCCATGGCAACACAAGTCAAAGTTCATATCCAGCCAGCTCATAGGGCAAAGGTCGTATCCAGCTAGCTGGGGTGATGTCATCAAGGCAGCGATGACATATATAGGTGCCTATATAGGGGCAGGCAGCTTAGTTGCAGCCAGGCTTGCAACCAGGTAGGTAGCGTAGGTAGGTAGCTGGTAAGGTAAGTGCAGGCAGGTGTAGATCAAACCATTTTATTTCTATATATTTGGGGGGCCAATATAGACCTCTGCATACTGCTAAGATTCTGAGAAGTTACCCCATATTTTTTTATTTTTTTTATTTTTTTTTTACAGTAGTCATTTACTATATGGATGGGTGGATGCATGCATGCCCAAACCTCTTACCCCACCCAAAATAAAGCCCTTGCTGGGTGCGTAGCCGTGTGTGCATGCCACTCTGGCCGTTCTTATCCGCTCTCTGGGGGCATGCACAAAGTGGTGGCATTGCTAATGCAATGACCTGCCTTGGTTGCCATGGCAACACAAGTCAAAGTTCATATCCAGCCAGCTCATAGGGCAAAGGTCGTATCCAGCTAGCTGGGGTGATGTCATCAAGGCAGCGATGACATATATAGGTGCCTATATAGGGGCAGGCAGCTTAGTTGCAGCCAGGCTTGCAACCAGGTAGGTAGCTGGTAAGGTAAGTGCAGGCAGGTGTAGATCAAACCATTTTATTTCTATATATTTGGGGGGCCAATATAGACCTCTGCATTCTGCTAAGATTCTGAGAAGTTACCCCATTTTTTTTTATTTTTTTTATTTTTTTTTTACAGTAGTCATTTACTATATGGATGGGCGGATGCATGCATGCCCAAACCTCTTACCCCACCCAAAATAAAGCCCTTGCTGGGTGCGTAGCCGTGTGTGCATGCCACTCTGGCCGTTCTTATCCGCTCTCTGGGGGCGTGCACAAAGTGGTGGCATTGCTAATGCAATGACCTGCCTTGGTTGCCATGGCAACACAAGTCAAAGTTCATATCCAGCCAGCTCATAGGGCAAAGGTCGTATCCAGCTAGCTGGGGTGATGTCATCAAGGCAGCGATGACATATATAGGTGCCTATATAGGGGCAGGCAGCTTAGTTGCAGCCAGGCTTGCAACCAGGTAGGTAGCGTAGGTAGGTAGCTGGTAAGGTAAGTGCAGGCAGGTGTAGATCAAACCATTTTATTTCTATATATTTGGGGGGCCAATATAGACCTCTGCATACTGCTAAGATTCTGAGAAGTTACCCCATTTTTTTTTATTTTTTTTATTTTTTTTTTTACAGTAGTCATTTACTATATGGATGGGCGGATGCATGCATGCCCAAACCTCTTACCCCACCCAAAATAAAGCCCTTGCTGGGTGCGTAGCCGTGTGTGCATGCCACTCTGGCCGTTCTTATCTGCTCTCTGGGGGCGTGCACAAAGTGGTGGCATTGCTAATGCAATGACCTGCCTTGGTTGCCATGGCAACACAAGTCAAAGTTCATATCCAGCCAGCTCATAGGGCAAAGGTCGTATCCAGCTAGCTGGGGTGATGTCATCAAGGCAGCGATGACATATATAGGTGCCTATATAGGGGCAGGCAGCTTAGTTGCAGCCAGGCTTGCAACCAGGTAGGTAGCGTAGGTAGGTAGCTGGTAAGGTAAGTGCAGGCAGGTGTAGATCAAACCATTTTATTTCTATATATTTGGGGGGCCAATATAGACCTCTGCATACTGCTAAGATTCTGAGAAGTTACCCCATTTTTTTTTTTTTTTTTATTTTTTTTTTACAGTAGTCATTTACTATATGGATGGGCGGATGCATGCATGCCCAAACCTCTTACCCCACCCAAAATAAAGCCCTTGCTGGGTGCGTAGCCGTGTGTGCATGCCACTCTGGCCGTTCTTATCCGCTCTCTGGGGGCGTGCACAAAGTGGTGGCATTGCTAATGCAATGACCTGCCTTGGTTGCCATGGCAACACAAGTCAAAGTTCATATCCAGCCAGCTCATAGGGCAAAGGTCGTATCCAGCTAGCTGGGGTGATGTCATCAAGGCAGCGATGACATATATAGGTGCCTATATAGGGGCAGGCAGCTTAGTTGCAGCCAGGCTTGCAACCAGGTAGGTAGCGTAGGTAGGTAGCTGGTAAGGTAAGTGCAGGCAGGTGTAGATCAAACCATTTTATTTCTATATATTTGGGGGGCCAATATAGACCTCTGCATACTGCTAAGATTCTGAGAAGTTACCCCATTTTTTATTTTTTTTTATTTTTTTTTTACAGTAGTCATTTACTATGTGGATGGGTGGATGCATGCATGCCCAAACCTCTTACCCCACCCAAAATAAAGCCCTTGCTGGGTGCGTAGCCGTGTGTGCATGCCACTCTGGCCGTTCTTATCCGCTCTCTGGGGGCGTGCACAAAGTGGTGGCATTGCTAATGCAATGACCTGCCTTGGTTGCCATGGCAACACAAGTCAAAGTTCATATCCAGCCAGCTCATAGGGCAAAGGTCGTATCCAGCTAGCTGGGGTGATGTCATCAAGGCAGCGATGACATATATAGGTGCCTATATAGGGGCAGGCAGCTTAGTTGCAGCCAGGCTTGCAACCAGGTAGGTAGCGTAGGTAGGTAGCTGGTAAGGTAAGTGCAGGCAGGTGTAGATCAAACCATTTTATTTCTATATATTTGGGGGGCCAATATAGACCTCTGCATACTGCTAAGATTCTGAGAAGTTACCCCATTTTTTTTTATTTTTTTATTTTTTTTTTACAGTAGTAATTTACTATATGGATGGGCGGATGCATGCATGCCCAAACCTCTTACCCCACCCAAAATAAAGCCCTTGCTGGGTGCGTAGCCGTGTGTGCATGCCACTCTGGCCGTTCTTATCCGCTCTCTGGGGGCGTGCACAAAGTGGTGGCATTGCTAATGCAATGACCTGCCTTGGTTGCCATGGCAACACAAGTCAAAGTTCATATCCAGCCAGCTCATAGGGCAAAGGTCGTATCCAGCTAGCTGGGGTGATGTCATCAAGGCAGCGATGACATATATAGGTGCCTATATAGGGGCAGGCAGCTTAGTTGCAGCCAGGCTTGCAACCAGGTAGGTAGCGTAGGTAGGTAGCTGGTAAGGTAAGTGCAGGCAGGTGTAGATCAAACCATTTTATTTCTATATATTTGGGGGGCCAATATAGACCTCTGCATACTGCTAAGATTCTGAGAAGTTACCCCATTTTTTATTTTTTTTTTTTTTTTTTTTACAGTAGTCATTTACTATATGGATGGGTGGATGCATGCATGCCCAAACCTCTTACCCCACCCAAAATAAAGCCCTTGCTGGGTGCGTAGCCGTGTGTGCATGCCACTCTGGCCGTTCTTATCCGCTCTCTGGGGGCGTGCACAAAGTGGTGGCATTGCTAATGCAATGTCCTGCCTTGGTTGCCATGGCAACACAAGTCAAAGTTCATATCCAGCCAGCTCATAGGGCAAAGGTCGTATCCAGCTAGCTGGGGTGATGTCATCAAGGCAGCGATGACATATATAGGTGCCTATATAGGGGCAGGCAGCTTAGTTGCAGCCAGGCTTGCAACCAGGTAGGTAGCGTAGGTAGGTAGCTGGTAAGGTAAGTGCAGGCAGGTGTAGATCAAACCATTTTATTTCTATATATTTGGGGGGCCAATATAGACCTCTGCATACTGCTAAGATTCTGAGAAGTTACCCCATTTTTTTTATTTTTTTTATTTTTTTTTTACAGTAGTCATTTACTATATGGATGGGCGGATGCATGCATGCCCAAACCTCTTACCCCACCCAAAATAAAGCCCTTGCTGGGTGCGTAGCCGTGTGTGCATGCCACTCTGGCCGTTCTTATCCGCTCTCTGGGGGCGTGCACAAAGTGGTGGCATTGCTAATGCAATGACCTGCCTTGGTTGCCATGGCAACACAAGTCAAAGTTCATATCCAGCCAGCTCATAGGGCAAAGGTCGTATCCAGCTAGCTGGGGTGATGTCATCAAGGCAGCGATGACATATATAGGTGCCTATATAGGGGCAGGCAGCTTAGTTGCAGCCAGGCTTGCAACCAGGTAGGTAGCGTAGGTAGGTAGCTGGTAAGGTAAGTGCAGGCAGGTGTAGATCAAACCATTTTATTTCTATATATTTGGGGGGCCAATATAGACCTCTGCATACTGCTAAGATTCTGAGAAGTTACCCCATTTTTTTTTATTTTTTTTATTTTTTTTTTACAGTAGTCATTTACTATGTGGATGGGCGGATGCATGCATGCCCAAACCTCTTACCCCACCCAAAATAAAGCCCTTGCTGGGTGCGTAGCCGTGTGTGCATGCCACTCTGGCCGTTCTTATCCGCTCTCTGGGGGCGTGCACAAAGTGGTGGCATTGCTAATGCAATGACCTGCCTTGGTTGCCATGGCAACACAAGTCAAAGTTCATATCCAGCCAGCTCATAGGGCAAAGGTCGTATCCAGCTAGCTGGGGTGATGTCATCAAGGCAGCGATGACATATATAGGTGCCTATATAGGGGCAGGCAGCTTAGTTGCAGCCAGGCTTGCAACCAGGTAGGTAGCGTAGGTAGGTAGCTGGTAAGGTAAGTGCAGGCAGGTGTAGATCAAACCATTTTATTTCTATATATTTGGGGGGCCAATATAGACCTCTGCATACTGCTAAGATTCTGAGAAGTTACCCCATTTTTTTTATTTTTTTTATTTTTTTTTACAGTAGTCATTTACTATATGGATGGGCGGATGCATGCATGCCCAAACCTCTTACCCCACCCAAAATAAAGCCCTTGCTGGGTGCGTAGCCGTGTGTTCATGCCACTCTGGCCGTTCTTATCCGCTCTCTGGGGGCGTGCACAAAGTGGTGGCATTGCTAATGCAATGACCTGCCTTGGTTGCCATGGCAACACAAGTCAAAGTTCATATCCAGCCAGCTCATAGGGCAAAGGTCGTATCCAGCTAGCTGGGGTGATGTCATCAAGGCAGCGATGACATATATAGGTGCCTATATAGGGGCAGGCAGCTTAGTTGCAGCCAGGCTTGCAACCAGGTAGGTAGCGTAGGTAGGTAGCTGGTAAGGTAAGTGCAGGCAGGTGTAGATCAAACCATTTTATTTCTATATATTTGGGGGGCCAATATAGACCTCTGCATACTGCTAAGATTCTGAGAAGTTACCCCATTTTTTTTTATTTTTTTATTTTTTTTTTACAGTAGTCATTTACTATATGGATGGGCGGATGCATGCATGCCCAAACCTCTTACCCCACCCAAAATAAAGCCCTTGCTGGGTGCGTAGCCGTGTGTGCATGCCACTCTGGCCGTTCTTATCCGCTCTCTGGGGGCGTGCACAAAGTGGTGGCATTGCTAATGCAATGTCCTGCCTTGGTTGCCATGGCAACACAAGTCAAAGTTCATATCCAGCCAGCTCATAGGGCAAAGGTCGTATCCAGCTAGCTGGGGTGATGTCATCAAGGCAGCGATGACATATATAGGTGCCTATATAGGGGCAGGCAGCTTAGTTGCAGCCAGGCTTGCAACCAGGTAGGTAGCGTAGGTAGGTAGCTGGTAAGGTAAGTGCAGGCAGGTGTAGATCAAACCATTTTATTTCTATATATTTGGGGGGCCAATATAGACCTCTGCATACTGCTAAGATTCTGAGAAGTTACCCCATTTTTTTTTATTTTTTTTATTTTTTTTTACAGTAGTCATTTACTATATGGATGGGCGGATGCATGCATGCCCAAACCTCTTACCCCACCCAAAATAAAGCCCTTGCTGGGTGCGTAGCCGTGTGTGCATGCCACTCTGGCCGTTCTTATCCGCTCTCTGGGGGCGTGCACAAAGTGGTGGCATTGCTAATGCAATGACCTGCCTTGGTTGCCATGGCAACACAAGTCAAAGTTCATATCCAGCCAGCTCATAGGGCAAAGGTCGTATCCAGCTAGCTGGGGTGATGTCATTAAGGCAGCGATGACATATATAGGTGCCTATATAGGGGCGGGCAGCTTAGTTGCAGCCAGGCTTGCAACCAGGTAGGTAGCGTAGGTAGGTAGCTGGTAAGGTAAGTGCAGGCAGGTGTAGATCAAACCATTTTATTTCTATATATTTGGGGGGCCAATATAGACCTCTGCATACTGCTAAGATTCTGAGAAGTTACCCCATTTTTTTTATTTTTTTTATTTTTTTTTTACAGTAGTCATTTACTATATGGATGGGTGGATGCATGCATGCCCAAACCTCTTACCCCACCCAAAATAAAGCCCTTGCTGGGTGCGTAGCCGTGTGTGCATGCCACTCTGGCCGTTCTTATCCGCTCTCTGGGGGCGTGCACAAAGTGGTGGCATTGCTAATGCAATGACCTGCCTTGGTTGCCATGGCAACACAAGTCAAAGTTCATATCCAGCCAGCTCATAGGGCAAAGGTCGTATCCAGCTAGCTGGGGTGATGTCATCAAGGCAGCGATGACATATATAGGTGCCTATATAGGGGCAGGCAGCTTAGTTGCAGCCAGGCTTGCAACCAGGTAGGTAGCGTAGGTAGGTAGCTGGTAAGGTAAGTGCAGGCAGGTGTAGATCAAACCATTTTATTTCTATATATTTGGGGGGCCAATATAGACCTCTGCATACTGCTAAGATTCTGAGAAGTTACCCCATTTTTTATTTTTTTTTTTATTTTTTTTTTTACAGTAGTCATTTACTATATGGATGGGTGGATGCATGCATGCCCAAACCTCTTACCCCACCCAAAATAAAGCCCTTGCTGGGTGCGTAGCCGTGTGTGCATGCCACTCTGGCCGTTCTTATCCGCTCTCTGGGGGCGTGCACAAAGTGGTGGCATTGCTAATGCAATGACCTGCCTTGGTTGCCATGGCAACACAAGTCAAAGTTCATATCCAGCCAGCTCATAGGGCAAAGGTCGTATCCAGCTAGCTGGGGTGATGTCATCAAGGCAGCGATGACATATATAGGTGCCTATATAGGGGCAGGCAGCTTAGTTGCAGCCAGGCTTGCAACCAGGTAGGTAGCGTAGGTAGGTAGCTGGTAAGGTAAGTGCAGGCAGGTGTAGATCAAACCATTTTATTTCTATATATTTGGGGGGCCAATATAGACCTCTGCATACTGCTAAGATTCTGAGAAGTTACCCCATTTTTTTTATGTTTTTTATTTTTTTCTTTTACAGTAGTCATTTACTATATGGATGGGCGGATGCATGCATGCCCAAACCTCTTACCCCACCCAAAATAAAGCCCTTGCTGGGTGCGTAGCCGTGTGTGCATGCCACTCTGGCCGTTCTTATCCGCTCTCTGGGGGCGTGCACAAAGTGGTGGCATTGCTAATGCAATGACCTGCCTTGGTTGCCATGGCAACACAAGTCAAAGTTCATATCCAGCCAGCTCATAGGGCAAAGGTCGTATCCAGCTAGCTGGGGTGATGTCATCAAGGCAGCGATGACATATATAGGTGCCTATATAGGGGCAGGCAGCTTAGTTGCAGCCAGGCTTGCAACCAGGTAGGTAGCGTAGGTAGGTAGCTGGTAAGGTAAGTGCAGGCAGGTGTAGATCAAACCATTTTATTTCTATATATTTGGGGGGCCAATATAGACCTCTGCATACTGCTAAGATTCTGAGAAGTTACCCCATTTTTTTTATTTTTTTATTTTTTTTTACAGTAGTCATTTACTATATGGATGGGTGGATGCATGCATGCCCAAACCTCTTACCCCACCCAAAATAAAGCCCTTGCTGGGTGCGTAGCCGTGTGTGCATGCCACTCTGGCCGTTCTTATCCGCTCTCTGGGGGCGTGCACAAAGTGGTGGCATTGCTAATGCAATGACCTGCCTTGGTTGCCATGGCAACACAAGTCAAAGTTCATATCCAGCCAGCTCATAGGGCAAAGGTCGTATCCAGCTAGCTGGGGTGATGTCATCAAGGCAGCGATGACATATATAGGTGCCTATATAGGGGCAGGCAGCTTAGTTGCAGCCAGGCTTGCAACCAGGTAGGTAGCGTAGGTAGGTAGCTGGTAAGGTAAGTGCAGGCAGGTGTAGATCAAACCATTTTATTTCTATATATTTGGGGGGCCAATATAGACCTCTGCATACTGCTAAGATTCTGAGAAGTTACCCCATTTATTTTATTTTTTTATTTTTTTTTACAGTAGTCATTTACTATATGGATGGGTGGATGCATGCATGCCCAAACCTCTTACCCCACCCAAAATAAAGCCCTTGCTGGGTGCGTAGCCGTGTGTGCATGCCACTCTGGCCGTTCTTATCCGCTCTCTGGGGGCGTGCACAAAGTGGTGGCATTGCTAATGCAATGTCCTGCCTTGGTTGCCATGGCAACACAAGTCAAAGTTCATATCCAGCCAGCTCATAGGGCAAAGGTCGTATCCAGCTAGCTGGGGTGATGTCATCAAGGCAGCGATGACATATATAGGTGCCTATATAGGGGCAGGCAGCTTAGTTGCAGCCAGGCTTGCAACCAGGTAGGTAGCGTAGCTAGGTAGCTGGTAAGGTAAGTGCAGGCAGGTGTAGATCAAACCATTTTATTTCTATATATTTGGGGGGCCAATATAGACCTCTGCATACTGCTAAGATTCTGAGAAGTTACCCCATTTTTTTTATTTTTTTTTTATTTTTTACAGTAGTCATTTACTATATGGATGGGTGGATGCATGCATGCCCAAACCTCTTACCCCACCCAAAATAAAGCCCTTGCTGGGTGCGTAGCCGTGTGTGCATGCCACTCTGGCCGTTCTTATCCGCTCTCTGGGGGCGTGCACAAAGTGGTGGCATTGCTAATGCAATGACCTGCCTTGGTTGCCATGGCAACACAAGTCAAAGTTCATATCCAGCCAGCTCATAGGGCAAAGGTCGTATCCAGCTAGCTGGGGTGATGTCATCAAGGCAGCGATGACATATATAGGTGCCTATATAGGGGCAGGCAGCTTAGTTGCAGCCAGGCTTGCAACCAGGTAGGTAGCGTAGGTAGGTAGCTGGTAAGGTAAGTGCAGGCAGGTGTAGATCAAACCATTTTATTTCTATATATTTGGGGGGCCAATATAGACCTCTGCATACTGCTAAGATTCTGAGAAGTTACCCCATTTTTTTTTATTTTTTTTTTTACAGTAGTCATTTACTATATGGATGGGTGGATGCATGCATGCCCAAACCTCTTACCCCACCCAAAATAAAGCCCTTGCTGGGTGCGTAGCCGTGTGTGCATGCCACTCTGGCCGTTCTTATCCGCTCTCTGGGGGCGTGCACAAAGTGGTGGCATTGCTAATGCAATGACCTGCCTTGGTTGCCATGGCAACACAAGTCAAAGTTCATATCCAGCCAGCTCATAGGGCAAAGGTCGTATCCAGCTAGCTGGGGTGATGTCATCAAGGCAGCGATGACATATATAGGTGCCTATATAGGGGCAGGCAGCTTAGTTGCAGCCAGGCTTGCAACCAGGTAGGTAGCGTAGGTAGGTAGCTGGTAAGGTAAGTGCAGGCAGGTGTAGATCAAACCATTTTATTTCTATATATTTGGGGGGCCAATATAGACCTCTGCATACTGCTAAGATTCTGAGAAGTTACCCCATTTATTTTTATTTTATTTTTTTATTTTTTTTTACAGTAGTCATTTACTATATGGATGGGTGGATGCATGCATGCCCAAACCTCTTACCCCACCCAAAATAAAGCCCTTGCTGGGTGCGTAGCCGTGTGTGCATGCCACTCTGGCCGTTCTTATCCGCTCTCTGGGGGCGTGCACAAAGTGGTGGCATTGCTAATGCAATGACCTGCCTTGGTTGCCATGGCAACACAAGTCAAAGTTCATATCCAGCCAGCTCATAGGGCAAAGGTCGTATCCAGCTAGCTGGGGTGATGTCATCAAGGCAGCGATGACATATATAGGTGCCTATATAGGGGCAGGCAGCTTAGTTGCAGCCAGGCTTGCAACCAGGTAGGTAGCGTAGGTAGGTAGCTGGTAAGGTAAGTGCAGGCAGGTGTAGATCAAACCATTTTATTTCTATATATTTGGGGGGCCAATATAGACCTCTGCATACTGCTAAGATTCTGAGAAGTTACCCCATTTTTTTTTTTTTTTTTTTTTACAGTAGTCATTTACTATATGGATGGGTGGATGCATGCATGCCCAAACCTCTTACCCCACCCAAAATAAAGCCCTTGCTGGGTGCGTAGCCGTGTGTGCATGCCACTCTGGCCGTTCTTATCCGCTCTCTGGGGGCGTGCACAAAGTGGTGGCATTGCTAATGCAATGACCTGCCTTGGTTGCCATGGCAACACAAGTCAAAGTTCATATCCAGCCAGCTCATAGGGCAAAGGTCGTATCCAGCTAGCTGGGGTGATGTCATCAAGGCAGCGATGACATATATAGGTGCCTATATAGGGGCAGGCAGCTTAGTTGCAGCCAGGCTTGCAACCAGGTAGGTAGCGTAGGTAGGTAGCTGGTAAGGTAAGTGCAGGCAGGTGTAGATCAAACCATTTTATTTCTATATATTTGGGGGGCCAATATAGACCTCTGCATACTGCTAAGATTCTGAGAAGTTACCCCATTTTTTTTTTTTTTTTTTTTTACAGTAGTCATTTACTATATGGATGGGTGGATGCATGCATGCCCAAACCTCTTACCCCACCCAAAATAAAGCCCTTGCTGGGTGCGTAGCCGTGTGTGCATGCCACTCTGGCCGTTCTTATCCGCTCTCTGGGGGCGTGCACAAAGTGGTGGCATTGCTAATGCAATGACCTGCCTTGGTTGCCATGGCAACACAAGTCAAAGTTCATATCCAGCCAGCTCATAGGGCAAAGGTCGTATCCAGCTAGCTGGGGTGATGTCATCAAGGCAGCGATGACATATATAGGTGCCTATATAGGGGCAGGCAGCTTAGTTGCAGCCAGGCTTGCAACCAGGTAGGTAGCGTAGGTAGGTAGCTGGTAAGGTAAGTGCAGGCAGGTGTAGATCAAACCATTTTATTTCTATATATTTGGGGGGCCAATATAGACCTCTGCATACTGCTAAGATTCTGAGAAGTTACCCCATTTTTTTTTTTTTTTTTTTTACAGTAGTCATTTACTATATGGATGGGTGGATGCATGCATGCCCAAACCTCTTACCCCACCCAAAATAAAGCCCTTGCTGGGTGCGTAGCCGTGTGTGCATGCCACTCTGGCCGTTCTTATCCGCTCTCTGGGGGCGTGCACAAGGTGGTGGCATTGCTAATGCAATTGACCTGCCTTGGTTGCCATGGCAACACAAGTCAAAGTTCATATCCAGCCAGCTCATAGGGCAAAGGTCGTATCCAGCTAGCTGGGGTGATGTCATCAAGGCAGCGATGACATATATAGGTGCCTATATAGGGGCAGGCAGCTTAGTTGCAGCCAGGCTTGCAACCAGGTAGGTAGCGTAGGTAGGTAGCTGGTAAGGTAAGTGCAGGCAGGTGTAGATCAAACCATTTTATTTCTATATATTTGGGGGGCCAATATAGACCTCTGCATACTGCTAAGATTCTGAGAAGTTACCCCATTTTTTTTTTTTTTTTTTTTTTTACAGTAGTCATTTACTATATGGATGGGTGGATGCATGCATGCCCAAACCTCTTACCCCACCCAAAATAAAGCCCTTGCTGGGTGCGTAGCCGTGTGTGCATGCCACTCTGGCCGTTCTTATCCGCTCTCTGGGGGCGTGCACAAAGTGGTGGCATTGCTAATGCAATTGACCTGCCTTGGTTGCCATGGCAACACAAGTCAAAGTTCATATCCAGCCAGCTCATAGGGCAAAGGTCGTATCCAGCTAGCTGGGGTGATGTCATCAAGGCAGCGATGACATATATAGATGCCTATATAGGGGCAGGCAGCTTAGTTGCAGCCAGGCTTGCAACCAGGTAGGTAGCGTAGGTAGGTAGCTGGTAAGGTAAGTGCAGGCAGGTGTAGATCAAACCATTTTATTTCTATATATTTGGGGGGCCAATATAGACCTCTGCATACTGCTAAGATTCTGAGAAGTTACCCCATTTTTTTTTTTTTTTTTTTTTACAGTAGTCATTTACTATATGGATGGGTGGATGCATGCATGCCCAAACCTCTTACCCCACCCAAAATAAAGCCCTTGCTGGGTGCGTAGCCGTGTGTGCATGCCACTCTGGCCGTTCTTATCCGCTCTCTGGGGGCGTGCACAAAGTGGTGGCATTGCTAATGCAATTGACCTGCCTTGGTTGCCATGGCAACACAAGTCAAAGTTCATATCCAGCCAGCTCATAGGGCAAAGGTCGTATCCAGCTAGCTGGGGTGATGTCATCAAGGCAGCGATGACATATATAGGTGCCTATATAGGGGCAGGCAGCTTAGTTGCAGCCAGGCTTGCAACCAGGTAGGTAGCGTAGGTAGGTAGCTGGTAAGGTAAGTGCAGGCAGGTGTAGATCAAACCATTTTATTTCTATATATTTGGGGGGCCAATATAGACCTCTGCATACTGCTAAGATTCTGAGAAGTTACCCCATTTTTTTTTTTTACAGTAGTCATTTACTATATGGATGGGTGGATGCATGCATGCCCAAACCTCTTACCCCACCCAAAATAAAGCCCTTGCTGGGTGCGTAGCCGTGTGTGCATGCCACTCTGGCCGTTCTTATCCGCTCTCTGGGGGCGTGCACAAAGTGGTGGCATTGCTAATGCAATGACCTGCCTTGGTTGCCATGGCAACACAAGTCAAAGTTCATATCCAGCCAGCTCATAGGGCAAAGGTCGTATCCAGCTAGCTGGGGTGATGTCATCAAGGCAGCGATGACATATATAGGTGCCTATATAGGGGCAGGCAGCTTAGTTGCAGCCAGGCTTGCAACCAGGTAGGTAGCGTAGGTAGGTAGCTGGTAAGGTAAGTGCAGGCAGGTGTAGATCAAACCATTTTATTTCTATATATTTGGGGGGCCAATATAGACCTCTGCATACTGCTAAGATTCTGAGAAGTTACCCCATTTTTTTTTTTTTTTTTTTTTACAGTAGTCATTTACTATATGGATGGGTGGATGCATGCATGCCCAAACCTCTTACCCCACCCAAAATAAAGCCCTTGCTGGGTGCGTAGCCGTGTGTGCATGCCACTCTGGCCGTTCTTATCCGCTCTCTGGGGGCGTGCACAAAGTGGTGGCATTGCTAATGCATTGACCTGCCTTGGTTGCCATGGCAACACAAGTCAAAGTTCATATCCAGCCAGCTCATAGGGCAAAGGTCGTATCCAGCTAGCTGGGGTGATGTCATCAAGGCAGCGATGACATATATAGGTGCCTATATAGGGGCAGGCAGCTTAGTTGCAGCCAGGCTTGCAACCAGGTAGGTAGCGTAGGTAGGTAGCTGGTAAGGTAAGTGCAGGCAGGTGTAGATCAAACCATTTTATTTCTATATATTTGGGGGGCCAATATAGACCTCTGCATACTGCTAAGATTCTGAGAAGTTACCCCATTTTTTTTTTTTTTTTTTTTTTACAGTAGTCATTTACTATATGGATGGGTGGATGCATGCATGCCCAAACCTCTTACCCCACCCAAAATAAAGCCCTTGCTGGGTGCGTAGCCGTGTGTGCATGCCACTCTGGCCGTTCTTATCCGCTCTCTGGGGGCGTGCACAAAGTGGTGGCATTGCTAATGCAATTGACCTGCCTTGGTTGCCATGGCAACACAAGTCAAAGTTCATATCCAGCCAGCTCATAGGGCAAAGGTCGTATCCAGCTAGCTGGGGTGATGTCATCAAGGCAGCGATGACATATATAGGTGCCTATATAGGGGCAGGCAGCTTAGTTGCAGCCAGGCTTGCAACCAGGTAGGTAGCGTAGGTAGGTAGCTGGTAAGGTAAGTGCAGGCAGGTGTAGATCAAACCATTTTATTTCTATATATTTGGGGGGCCAATATAGACCTCTGCATACTGCTAAGATTCTGAGAAGTTACCCCATTTTTTTTTTTTTTTTTTTTTACAGTAGTCATTTACTATATGGATGGGTGGATGCATGCATGCCCAAACCTCTTACCCCACCCAAAATAAAGCCCTTGCTGGGTGCGTAGCCGTGTGTGCATGCCACTCTGGCCGTTCTTATCCGCTCTCTGGGGGCGTGCACAAAGTGGTGGCATTGCTAATGCATTGACCTGCCTTGGTTGCCATGGCAACACAAGTCAAAGTTCATATCCAGCCAGCTCATAGGGCAAAGGTCGTATCCAGCTAGCTGGGGTGATGTCATCAAGGCAGCGATGACATATATAGGTGCCTATATAGGGGCAGGCAGCTTAGTTGCAGCCAGGCTTGCAACCAGGTAGGTAGCGTAGGTAGGTAGCTGGTAAGGTAAGTGCAGGCAGGTGTAGATCAAACCATTTTATTTCTATATATTTGGGGGGCCAATATAGACCTCTGCATACTGCTAAGATTCTGAGAAGTTACCCCATTTTTTTTTTTTTTTTTTTACAGTAGTCATTTACTATATGGATGGGTGGATGCATGCATGCCCAAACCTCTTACCCCACCCAAAATAAAGCCCTTGCTGGGTGCGTAGCCGTGTGTGCATGCCACTCTGGCCGTTCTTATCCGCTCTCTGGGGGCGTGCACAAAGTGGTGGCATTGCTAATGCAATTGACCTGCCTTGGTTGCCATGGCAACACAAGTCAAAGTTCATATCCAGCCAGCTCATAGGGCAAAGGTCGTATCCAGCTAGCTGGGGTGATGTCATCAAGGCAGCGATGACATATATAGGATGCCTATATAGGGGCAGGCAGCTTAGTTGCAGCCAGGCTTGCAACCAGGTAGGTAGCGTAGGTAGGTAGCTGGTAAGGTAAGTGCAGGCAGGTGTAGATCAAACCATTTTATTTCTATATATTTGGGGGGCCAATATAGACCTCTGCATACTGCTAAGATTCTGAGAAGTTACCCCATTTTTTTTTTTTTTTTTTTTACAGTAGTCATTTACTATATGGATGGGTGGATGCATGCATGCCCAAACCTCTTACCCCACCCAAAATAAAGCCCTTGCTGGGTGCGTAGCCGTGTGTGCATGCCACTCTGGCCGTTCTTATCCGCTCTCTGGGGGCGTGCACAAAGTGGTGGCATTGCTAATGCATTGACCTGCCTTGGTTGCCATGGCAACACAAGTCAAAGTTCATATCCAGCCAGCTCATAGGGCAAAGGTCGTATCCAGCTAGCTGGGGTGATGTCATCAAGGCAGCGATGACATATATAGATGCCTATATAGGGGCAGGCAGCTTAGTTGCAGCCAGGCTTGCAACCAGGTAGGTAGCGTAGGTAGGTAGCTGGTAAGGTAAGTGCAGGCAGGTGTAGATCAAACCATTTTATTTCTATATATTTGGGGGGCCAATATAGACCTCTGCATACTGCTAAGATTCTGAGAAGTTACCCCATTTTTTTTTTTTTTTTTTTTACAGTAGTCATTTACTATATGGATGGGTGGATGCATGCATGCCCAAACCTCTTACCCCACCCAAAATAAAGCCCTTGCTGGGTGCGTAGCCGTGTGTGCATGCCACTCTGGCCGTTCTTATCCGCTCTCTGGGGGCGTGCACAAAGTGGTGGCATTGCTAATGCAATTGACCTGCCTTGGTTGCCATGGCAACACAAGTCAAAGTTCATATCCAGCCAGCTCATAGGGCAAAGGTCGTATCCAGCTAGCTGGGGTGATGTCATCAAGGCAGCGATGACATATATAGGTGCCTATATAGGGGCAGGCAGCTTAGTTGCAGCCAGGCTTGCAACCAGGTAGGTAGCGTAGGTAGGTAGCTGGTAAGGTAAGTGCAGGCAGGTGTAGATCAAACCATTTTATTTCTATATATTTGGGGGGCCAATATAGACCTCTGCATACTGCTAAGATTCTGAGAAGTTACCCCATTTTTTTTTTTTTTTTTTTACAGTAGTCATTTACTATATGGATGGGTGGATGCATGCATGCCCAAACCTCTTACCCCACCCAAAATAAAGCCCTTGCTGGGTGCGTAGCCGTGTGTGCATGCCACTCTGGCCGTTCTTATCCGCTCTCTGGGGGCGTGCACAAAGTGGTGGCATTGCTAATGCAATTGACCTGCCTTGGTTGCCATGGCAACCAAGGCAAAGTTCATATCCAGCCAGCTCATAGGGCAAAGGTCGTATCCAGCTAGCTGGGGTGATGTCATCAAGGCAGCGATGACATATATAGGTGCCTATATAGGGGCAGGCAGCTTAGTTGCAGCCAGGCTTGCAACCAGGTAGGTAGCGTAGGTAGGTAGCTGGTAAGGTAAGTGCAGGCAGGTGTAGATCAAACCATTTTATTTCTATATATTTGGGGGGCCAATATAGACCTCTGCATACTGCTAAGATTCTGAGAAGTTACCCCATTTTTTTTTTTTTTTTTTTTACAGTAGTCATTTACTATATGGATGGGTGGATGCATGCATGCCCAAACCTCTTACCCCACCCAAAATAAAGCCCTTGCTGGGTGCGTAGCCGTGTGTGCATGCCACTCTGGCCGTTCTTATCCGCTCTCTGGGGGCGTGCACAAAGTGGTGGCATTGCTAATGCAATTGACCTGCCTTGGTTGCCATGGCAACACAAGTCAAAGTTCATATCCAGCCAGCTCATAGGGCAAAGGTCGTATCCAGCTAGCTGGGGTGATGTCATCAAGGCAGCGATGACATATATAGGATGCCTATATAGGGGCAGGCAGCTTAGTTGCAGCCAGGCTTGCAACCAGGTAGGTAGCGTAGGTAGGTAGCTGGTAAGGTAAGTGCAGGCAGGTGTAGATCAAACCATTTTATTTCTATATATTTGGGGGGCCAATATAGACCTCTGCATACTGCTAAGATTCTGAGAAGTTACCCCATTTTTTTTTTTTTTTTTTTTACAGTAGTCATTTACTATATGGATGGGTGGATGCATGCATGCCCAAACCTCTTACCCCACCCAAAATAAAGCCCTTGCTGGGTGCGTAGCCGTGTGTGCATGCCACTCTGGCCGTTCTTATCCGCTCTCTGGGGGCGTGCACAAGGTGGTGGCATTGCTAATGCAATTGACCTGCCTTGGTTGCCATGGCAACACAAGTCAAAGTTCATATCCAGCCAGCTCATAGGGCAAAGGTCGTATCCAGCTAGCTGGGGTGATGTCATCAAGGCAGCGATGACATATATAGGTGCCTATATAGGGGCAGGCAGCTTAGTTGCAGCCAGGCTTGCAACCAGGTAGGTAGCGTAGGTAGGTAGCTGGTAAGGTAAGTGCAGGCAGGTGTAGATCAAACCATTTTATTTCTATATATTTGGGGGGCCAATATAGACCTCTGCATACTGCTAAGATTCTGAGAAGTTACCCCATTTTTTTTTTTTTTTTTTTTTTACAGTAGTCATTTACTATATGGATGGGTGGATGCATGCATGCCCAAACCTCTTACCCCACCCAAAATAAAGCCCTTGCTGGGTGCGTAGCCGTGTGTGCATGCCACTCTGGCCGTTCTTATCCGCTCTCTGGGGGCGTGCACAAAGTGGTGGCATTGCTAATGCATTGACCTGCCTTGGTTGCCATGGCAACACAAGTCAAAGTTCATATCCAGCCAGCTCATAGGGCAAAGGTCGTATCCAGCTAGCTGGGGTGATGTCATCAAGGCAGCGATGACATATATAGGATGCCTATATAGGGGCAGGCAGCTTAGTTGCAGCCAGGCTTGCAACCAGGTAGGTAGCGTAGGTAGGTAGCTGGTAAGGTAAGTGCAGGCAGGTGTAGATCAAACCATTTTATTTCTAAATATTTGGGGGGCCAATATAGACCTCTGCATACTGCTAAGATTCTGAGAAGTTACCCCATTTTTTTTTTTTACAGTAGTCATTTACTATATGGATGGGTGGATGCATGCATGCCCAAACCTCTTACCCCACCCAAAATAAAGCCCTTGCTGGGTGCGTAGCCGTGTGTGCATGCCACTCTGGCCGTTCTTATCCGCTCTCTGGGGGCGTGCACAAAGTGGTGGCATTGCTAAAGCATTGACCTGCCTTGGTTGCCATGGCAACACAAGTCAAAGTTCATATCCAGCCAGCTCATAGGGCAAAGGTCGTATCCAGCTAGCTGGGGTGATGTCATCAAGGCAGCGATGACATATATAGGATGCCTATATAGGGGCAGGCAGCTTAGTTGCAGCCAGGCTTGCAACCAGGTAGGTAGCGTAGGTAGGTAGCTGGTAAGGTAAGTGCAGGCAGGTGTAGATCAAACCATTTTATTTCTATATATTTGGGGGGCCAATATAGACCTCTGCATACTGCTAAGATTCTGAGAAGTTACCCCATTTTTTTTTTTTTTTTTTTACAGTAGTCATTTACTATATGGATGGGTGGATGCATGCATGCCCAAACCTCTTACCCCACCCAAAATAAAGCCCTTGCTGGGTGCGTAGCCGTGTGTGCATGCCACTCTGGCCGTTCTTATCCGCTCTCTGGGGGCGTGCACAAAGTGGTGGCATTGCTAATGCATTGACCTGCCTTGGTTGCCATGGCAACACAAGTCAAAGTTCATATCCAGCCAGCTCATAGGGCAAAGGTCGTATCCAGCTAGCTGGGGTGATGTCATCAAGGCAGCGATGACATATATAGATGCCTATATAGGGGCAGGCAGCTTAGTTGCAGCCAGGCTTGCAACCAGGTAGGTAGCGTAGGTAGGTAGCTGGTAAGGTAAGTGCAGGCAGGTGTAGATCAAACCATTTTATTTCTATATATTTGGGGGGCCAATATAGACCTCTGCATACTGCTAAGATTCTGAGAAGTTACCCCATTTTTTTTTTTTTTTTTTTACAGTAGTCATTTACTATATGGATGGGTGGATGCATGCATGCCCAAACCTCTTACCCCACCCAAAATAAAGCCCTTGCTGGGTGCGTAGCCGTGTGTGCATGCCACTCTGGCCGTTCTTATCCGCTCTCTGGGGGCGTGCACAAAGTGGTGGCATTGCTAATGCAATTGACCTGCCTTGGTTGCCATGGCAACACAAGTCAAAGTTCATATCCAGCCAGCTCATAGGGCAAAGGTCGTATCCAGCTAGCTGGGGTGATGTCATCAAGGCAGCGATGACATATATAGGATGCCTATATAGGGGCAGGCAGCTTAGTTGCAGCCAGGCTTGCAACCAGGTAGGTAGCGTAGGTAGGTAGCTGGTAAGGTAAGTGCAGGCAGGTGTAGATCAAACCATTTTATTTCTATATATTTGGGGGGCCAATATAGACCTCTGCATACTGCTAAGATTCTGAGAAGTTACCCCATTTTTTTTTTTTACAGTAGTCATTTACTATATGGATGGGTGGATGCATGCATGCCCAAACCTCTTACCCCACCCAAAATAAAGCCCTTGCTGGGTGCGTAGCCGTGTGTGCATGCCACTCTGGCCGTTCTTATCCGCTCTCTGGGGGCGTGCACAAAGTGGTGGCATTGCTAATGCATTGACCTGCCTTGGTTGCCATGGCAACACAAGTCAAAGTTCATATCCAGCCAGCTCATAGGGCAAAGGTCGTATCCAGCTAGCTGGGGTGATGTCATCAAGGCAGCGATGACATATATAGGATGCCTATATAGGGGCAGGCAGCTTAGTTGCAGCCAGGCTTGCAACCAGGTAGGTAGCGTAGGTAGGTAGCTGGTAAGGTAAGTGCAGGCAGGTGTAGATCAAACCATTTTATTTCTATATATTTGGGGGGCCAATATAGACCTCTGCATACTGCTAAGATTCTGAGAAGTTACCCCATTTTTTTTTTTTTTTTTTTACAGTAGTCATTTACTATATGGATGGGTGGATGCATGCATGCCCAAACCTCTTACCCCACCCAAAATAAAGCCCTTGCTGGGTGCGTAGCCGTGTGTGCATGCCACTCTGGCCGTTCTTATCCGCTCTCTGGGGGCGTGCACAAAGTGGTGGCATTGCTAATGCATTGACCTGCCTTGGTTGCCATGGCAACACAAGTCAAAGTTCATATCCAGCCAGCTCATAGGGCAAAGGTCGTATCCAGCTAGCTGGGGTGATGTCATCAAGGCAGCGATGACATATATAGATGCCTATATAGGGGCAGGCAGCTTAGTTGCAGCCAGGCTTGCAACCAGGTAGGTAGCGTAGGTAGGTAGCTGGTAAGGTAAGTGCAGGCAGGTGTAGATCAAACCATTTTATTTCTATATATTTGGGGGGCCAATATAGACCTCTGCATACTGCTAAGATTCTGAGAAGTTACCCCATTTTTTTTTTTTTTTTTTTTTACAGTAGTCATTTACTATATGGATGGGTGGATGCATGCATGCCCAAACCTCTTACCCCACCCAAAATAAAGCCCTTGCTGGGTGCGTAGCCGTGTGTGCATGCCACTCTGGCCGTTCTTATCCGCTCTCTGGGGGCGTGCACAAAGTGGTGGCATTGCTAATGCATTGACCTGCCTTGGTTGCCATGGCAACACAAGTCAAAGTTCATATCCAGCCAGCTCATAGGGCAAAGGTCGTATCCAGCTAGCTGGGGTGATGTCATCAAGGCAGCGATGACATATATAGATGCCTATATAGGGGCAGGCAGCTTAGTTGCAGCCAGGCTTGCAACCAGGTAGGTAGCGTAGGTAGGTAGCTGGTAAGGTAAGTGCAGGCAGGTGTAGATCAAACCATTTTATTTCTATATATTTGGGGGGCCAATATAGACCTCTGCATACTGCTAAGATTCTGAGAAGTTACCCCATTTTTTTTTTTTTTTTTTTTACAGTAGTCATTTACTATTTGGATGGGTGGATGCATGCATGCCCAAACCTCTTACCCCACCCAAAATAAAGCCCTTGCTGGGTGCGTAGCCGTGTGTGCATGCCACTCTGGCCGTTCTTATCCGCTCTCTGGGGGCGTGCACAAAGTGGTGGCATTGCTAATGCATTGACCTGCCTTGGTTGCCATGGCAACACAAGTCAAAGTTCATATCCAGCCAGCTCATAGGGCAAAGGTCGTATCCAGCTAGCTGGGGTGATGTCATCAAGGCAGCGATGACATATATAGATGCCTACATAGGGGCAGGCAGCTTAGTTGCAGCCAGGCTTGCAACCAGGTAGGTAGCGTAGGTAGGTAGCTGGTAAGGTAAGTGCAGGCAGGTGTAGATCAAACCATTTTATTTCTATATATTTGGGGGGCCAATATAGACCTCTGCATACTGCTAAGATTCTGAGAAGTTACCCCATTTTTTTTTTTTTTTTTTTTACAGTAGTCATTTACTATATGGATGGGTGGATGCATGCATGCCCAAACCTCTTACCCCACCCAAAATAAAGCCCTTGCTGGGTGCGTAGCCGTGTGTGCATGCCACTCTGGCCGTTCTTATCCGCTCTCTGGGGGCGTGCACAAAGTGGTGGCATTGCTAATGCATTGACCTGCCTTGGTTGCCATGGCAACACAAGTCAAAGTTCATATCCAGCCAGCTCATAGGGCAAAGGTCGTATCCAGCTAGCTGGGGTGATGTCATCAAGGCAGCGATGACATATATAGATGCCTATATAGGGGCAGGCAGCTTAGTTGCAGCCAGGCTTGCAACCAGGTAGGTAGCGTAGGTAGGTAGCTGGTAAGGTAAGTGCAGGCAGGTGTAGATCAAACCATTTTATTTCTATATATTTGGGGGGCCAATATAGACCTCTGCATACTGCTAAGATTCTGAGAAGTTACCCCATTTTTTTTTTTTTTTTTTTTTACAGTAGTCATTTACTATATGGATGGGTGGATGCATGCATGCCCAAACCTCTTACCCCACCCAAAATAAAGCCCTTGCTGGGTGCGTAGCCGTGTGTGCATGCCACTCTGGCCGTTCTTATCCGCTCTCTGGGGGCGTGCACAAAGTGGTGGCATTGCTAATGCATTGACCTGCCTTGGTTGCCATGGCAACACAAGTCAAAGTTCATATCCAGCCAGCTCATAGGGCAAAGGTCGTATCCAGCTAGCTGGGGTGATGTCATCAAGGCAGCGATGACATATATAGGATGCCTATATAGGGGCAGGCAGCTTAGTTGCAGCCAGGCTTGCAACCAGGTAGGTAGCGTAGGTAGGTAGCTGGTAAGGTAAGTGCAGGCAGGTGTAGATCAAACCATTTTATTTCTATATATTTGGGGGGCCAATATAGACCTCTGCATACTGCTAAGATTCTGAGAAGTTACCCCATTTTTTTTTTTTACAGTAGTCATTTACTATATGGATGGGTGGATGCATGCATGCCCAAACCTCTTACCCCACCCAAAATAAAGCCCTTGCTGGGTGCGTAGCCGTGTGTGCATGCCACTCTGGCCGTTCTTATCCGCTCTCTGGGGGCGTGCACAAAGTGGTGGCATTGCTAATGCATTGACCTGCCTTGGTTGCCATGGCAACACAAGTCAAAGTTCATATCCAGCCAGCTCATAGGGCAAAGGTCGTATCCAGCTAGCTGGGGTGATGTCATCAAGGCAGCGATGACATATATAGATGCCTATATAGGGGCAGGCAGCTTAGTTGCAGCCAGGCTTGCAACCAGGTAGGTAGCGTAGGTAGGTAGCTGGTAAGGTAAGTGCAGGCAGGTGTAGATCAAACCATTTTATTTCTATATATTTGGGGGGCCAATATAGACCTCTGCATACTGCTAAGATTCTGAGAAGTTACCCCATTTTTTTTTTTTTTTACAGTAGTCATTTACTATATGGATGGGTGGATGCATGCATGCCCAAACCTCTTACCCCACCCAAAATAAAGCCCTTGCTGGGTGCGTAGCCGTGTGTGCATGCCACTCTGGCCGTTCTTATCCGCTCTCTGGGGGCGTGCACAAAGTGGTGGCATTGCTAATGCATTGACCTGCCTTGGTTGCCATGGCAACACAAGTCAAAGTTCATATCCAGCCAGCTCATAGGGCAAAGGTCGTATCCAGCTAGCTGGGGTGATGTCATCAAGGCAGCGATGACATATATAGGTGCCTATATAGGGGCAGGCAGCTTAGTTGCAGCCAGGCTTGCAACCAGGTAGGTAGCGTAGGTAGGTAGCTGGTAAGGTAAGTGCAGGCAGGTGTAGATCAAACCATTTTATTTCTATATATTTGGGGGGCCAATATAGACCTCTGCATACTGCTAAGATTCTGAGAAGTTACCCCATTTTTTTTTTTTTTTTTTTACAGTAGTCATTTACTATATGGATGGGTGGATGCATGCATGCCCAAACCTCTTACCCCACCCAAAATAAAGCCCTTGCTGGGTGCGTAGCCGTGTGTGCATGCCACTCTGGCCGTTCTTATCCGCTCTCTGGGGGCGTGCACAAAGTGGTGGCATTGCTAATGCATTGACCTGCCTTGGTTGCCATGGCAACACAAGTCAAAGTTCATATCCAGCCAGCTCATAGGGCAAAGGTCGTATCCAGCTAGCTGGGGTGATGTCATCAAGGCAGCGATGACATATATAGATGCCTATATAGGGGCAGGCAGCTTAGTTGCAGCCAGGCTTGCAACCAGGTAGGTAGCGTAGGTAGGTAGCTGGTAAGGTAAGTGCAGGCAGGTGTAGATCAAACCATTTTATTTCTATATATTTGGGGGGCCAATATAGACCTCTGCATACTGCTAAGATTCTGAGAAGTTACCCCATTTTTTTTTTTTTTTTTTTACAGTAGTCATTTACTATATGGATGGGTGGATGCATGCATGCCCAAACCTCTTACCCCACCCAAAATAAAGCCCTTGCTGGGTGCGTAGCCGTGTGTGCATGCCACTCTGGCCGTTCTTATCCGCTCTCTGGGGGCGTGCACAAAGTGGTGGCATTGCTAATGCATTGACCTGCCTTGGTTGCCATGGCAACACAAGTCAAAGTTCATATCCAGCCAGCTCATAGGGCAAAGGTCGTATCCAGCTAGCTGGGGTGATGTCATCAAGGCAGCGATGACATATATAGATGCCTATATAGGGGCAGGCAGCTTAGTTGCAGCCAGGCTTGCAACCAGGTAGGTAGCGTAGGTAGGTAGCTGGTAAGGTAAGTGCAGGCAGGTGTAGATCAAACCATTTTATTTCTATATATTTGGGGGGCCAATATAGACCTCTGCATACTGCTAAGATTCTGAGAAGTTACCCCATTTTTTTTTTTTTTTTTTTTACAGTAGTCATTTACTATATGGATGGGTGGATGCATGCATGCCCAAACCTCTTACCCCACCCAAAATAAAGCCCTTGCTGGGTGCGTAGCCGTGTGTGCATGCCACTCTGGCCGTTCTTATCCGCTCTCTGGGGGCGTGCACAAAGTGGTGGCATTGCTAATGCATTGACCTGCCTTGGTTGCCATGGCAACACAAGTCAAAGTTCATATCCAGCCAGCTCATAGGGCAAAGGTCGTATCCAGCTAGCTGGGGTGATGTCATCAAGGCAGCGATGACATATATAGATGCCTACATAGGGGCAGGCAGCTTAGTTGCAGCCAGGCTTGCAACCAGGTAGGTAGCGTAGGTAGGTAGCTGGTAAGGTAAGTGCAGGCAGGTGTAGATCAAACCATTTTATTTCTATATATTTGGGGGGCCAATATAGACCTCTGCATACTGCTAAGATTCTGAGAAGTTACCCCATTTTTTTTTTTTTTTTTTTTACAGTAGTCATTTACTATATGGATGGGTGGATGCATGCATGCCCAAACCTCTTACCCCACCCAAAATAAAGCCCTTGCTGGGTGCGTAGCCGTGTGTGCATGCCACTCTGGCCGTTCTTATCCGCTCTCTGGGGGCGTGCACAAAGTGGTGGCATTGCTAATGCATTGACCTGCCTTGGTTGCCATGGCAACACAAGTCAAAGTTCATATCCAGCCAGCTCATAGGGCAAAGGTCGTATCCAGCTAGCTGGGGTGATGTCATCAAGGCAGCGATGACATATATAGATGCCTATATAGGGGCAGGCAGCTTAGTTGCAGCCAGGCTTGCAACCAGGTAGGTAGCGTAGGTAGGTAGCTGGTAAGGTAAGTGCAGGCAGGTGTAGATCAAACCATTTTATTTCTATATATTTGGGGGGCCAATATAGACCTCTGCATACTGCTAAGATTCTGAGAAGTTACCCCATTTTTTTTTTTTTTTTTTTTTACAGTAGTCATTTACTATATGGATGGGTGGATGCATGCATGCCCAAACCTCTTACCCCACCCAAAATAAAGCCCTTGCTGGGTGCGTAGCCGTGTGTGCATGCCACTCTGGCCGTTCTTATCCGCTCTCTGGGGGCGTGCACAAAGTGGTGGCATTGCTAATGCATTGACCTGCCTTGGTTGCCATGGCAACACAAGTCAAAGTTCATATCCAGCCAGCTCATAGGGCAAAGGTCGTATCCAGCTAGCTGGGGTGATGTCATCAAGGCAGCGATGACATATATAGATGCCTATATAGGGGCAGGCAGCTTAGTTGCAGCCAGGCTTGCAACCAGGTAGGTAGCGTAGGTAGGTAGCTGGTAAGGTAAGTGCAGGCAGGTGTAGATCAAACCATTTTATTTCTATATATTTGGGGGGCCAATATAGACCTCTGCATACTGCTAAGATTCTGAGAAGTTACCCCATTTTTTTTTTTTTTTTACAGTAGTCATTTACTATATGGATGGGTGGATGCATGCATGCCCAAACCTCTTACCCCACCCAAAATAAAGCCCTTGCTGGGTGCGTAGCCGTGTGTGCATGCCACTCTGGCCGTTCTTATCCGCTCTCTGGGGGCGTGCACAAAGTGGTGGCATTGCTAATGCATTGACCTGCCTTGGTTGCCATGGCAACACAAGTCAAAGTTCATATCCAGCCAGCTCATAGGGCAAAGGTCGTATCCAGCTAGCTGGGGTGATGTCATCAAGGCAGCGATGACATATATAGATGCCTACATAGGGGCAGGCAGCTTAGTTGCAGCCAGGCTTGCAACCAGGTAGGTAGCGTAGGTAGGTAGCTGGTAAGGTAAGTGCAGGCAGGTGTAGATCAAACCATTTTATTTCTATATATTTGGGGGGCCAATATAGACCTCTGCATACTGCTAAGATTCTGAGAAGTTACCCCATTTTTTTTTTTTTTTTTTTACAGTAGTCATTTACTATATGGATGGGTGGATGCATGCATGCCCAAACCTCTTACCCCACCCAAAATAAAGCCCTTGCTGGGTGCGTAGCCGTGTGTGCATGCCACTCTGGCCGTTCTTATCCGCTCTCTGGGGGCGTGCACAAAGTGGTGGCATTGCTAATGCATTGACCTGCCTTGGTTGCCATGGCAACACAAGTCAAAGTTCATATCCAGCCAGCTCATAGGGCAAAGGTCGTATCCAGCTAGCTGGGGTGATGTCATCAAGGCAGCGATGACATATATAGATGCCTATATAGGGGCAGGCAGCTTAGTTGCAGCCAGGCTTGCAACCAGGTAGGTAGCGTAGGTAGGTAGCTGGTAAGGTAAGTGCAGGCAGGTGTAGATCAAACCATTTTATTTCTATATATTTGGGGGGCCAATATAGAACTCTGCATACTGCTAAGATTCTGAGAAGTTACCCCATTTTTTTTTTTTTTTTTTACAGTAGTCATTTACTATATGGATGGGTGGATGCATGCATGCCCAAACCTCTTACCCCACCCAAAATAAAGCCCTTGCTGGGTGCGTAGCCGTGTGTGCATGCCACTCTGGCCGTTCTTATCCGCTCTCTGGGGGCGTGCACAAAGTGGTGGCATTGCTAATGCATTGACCTGCCTTGGTTGCCATGGCAACACAAGTCAAAGTTCATATCCAGCCAGCTCATAGGGCAAAGGTCGTATCCAGCTAGCTGGGGTGATGTCATCAAGGCAGCGATGACATATATAGATGCCTATATAGGGGCAGGCAGCTTAGTTGCAGCCAGGCTTGCAACCAGGTAGGTAGCGTAGGTAGGTAGCTGGTAAGGTAAGTGCAGGCAGGTGTAGATCAAACCATTTTATTTCTATATATTTGGGGGGCCAATATAGACCTCTGCATACTGCTAAGATTCTGAGAAGTTACCCCATTTTTTTTTTTTTTTTTTTTACAGTAGTCATTTACTATATGGATGGGTGGATGCATGCATGCCCAAACCTCTTACCCCACCCAAAATAAAGCCCTTGCTGGGTGCGTAGCCGTGTGTGCATGCCACTCTGGCCGTTCTTATCCGCTCTCTGGGGGCGTGCACAAAGTGGTGGCATTGCTAATGCATTGACCTGCCTTGGTTGCCATGGCAACACAAGTCAAAGTTCATATCCAGCCAGCTCATAGGGCAAAGGTCGTATCCAGCTAGCTGGGGTGATGTCATCAAGGCAGCGATGACATATATAGATGCCTATATAGGGGCAGGCAGCTTAGTTGCAGCCAGGCTTGCAACCAGGTAGGTAGCGTAGGTAGGTAGCTGGTAAGGTAAGTGCAGGCAGGTGTAGATCTAACCATTTTATTTCTATATATTTGGGGGGCCAATATAGACCTCTGCATACTGCTAAGATTCTGAGAAGTTACCCCATTTTTTTTTTTTTTTTACAGTAGTCATTTACTATATGGATGGGTGGATGCATGCATGCCCAAACCTCTTACCCCACCCAAAATAAAGCCCTTGCTGGGTGCGTAGCCGTGTGTGCATGCCACTCTGGCCGTTCTTATCCGCTCTCTGGGGGCGTGCACAAAGTGGTGGCATTGCTAATGCATTGACCTGCCTTGGTTGCCATGGCAACACAAGTCAAAGTTCATATCCAGCCAGCTCATAGGGCAAAGGTCGTATCCAGCTAGCTGGGGTGATGTCATCAAGGCAGCGATGACATATATAGATGCCTATATAGGGGCAGGCAGCTTAGTTGCAGCCAGGCTTGCAACCAGGTAGGTAGCGTAGGTAGGTAGCTGGTAAGGTAAGTGCAGGCAGGTGTAGATCAAACCATTTTATTTCTATATATTTGGGGGGCCAATATAGACCTCTGCATACTGCTAAGATTCTGAGAAGTTACCCCATTTTTTTTTTTTTTTTACAGTAGTCATTTACTATATGGATGGGTGGATGCATGCATGCCCAAACCTCTTACCCCACCCAAAATAAAGCCCTTGCTGGGTGCGTAGCCGTGTGTGCATGCCACTCTGGCCGTTCTTATCCGCTCTCTGGGGGCGTGCACAAAGTGGTGGCATTGCTAATGCATTGACCTGCCTTGGTTGCCATGGCAACACAAGTCAAAGTTCATATCCAGCCAGCTCATAGGGCAAAGGTCGTATCCAGCTAGCTGGGGTGATGTCATCAAGGCAGCGATGACATATATAGATGCCTACATAGGGGCAGGCAGCTTAGTTGCAGCCAGGCTTGCAACCAGGTAGGTAGCGTAGGTAGGTAGCTGGTAAGGTAAGTGCAGGCAGGTGTAGATCAAACCATTTTATTTCTATATATTTGGGGGGCCAATATAGACCTCTGCATACTGCTAAGATTCTGAGAAGTTACCCCATTTTTTTTTTTTTTTACAGTAGTCATTTACTATATGGATGGGTGGATGCATGCATGCCCAAACCTCTTACCCCACCCAAAATAAAGCCCTTGCTGGGTGCGTAGCCGTGTGTGCATGCCACTCTGGCCGTTCTTATCCGCTCTCTGGGGGCGTGCACAAAGTGGTGGCATTGCTAATGCATTGACCTGCCTTGGTTGCCATGGCAACACAAGTCAAAGTTCATATCCAGCCAGCTCATAGGGCAAAGGTCGTATCCAGCTAGCTGGGGTGATGTCATCAAGGCAGCGATGACATATATAGATGCCTATATAGGGGCAGGCAGCTTAGTTGCAGCCAGGCTTGCAACCAGGTAGGTAGCGTAGGTAGGTAGCTGGTAAGGTAAGTGCAGGCAGGTGTAGATCAAACCATTTTATTTCTATATATTTGGGGGGCCAATATAGACCTCTGCATACTGCTAAGATTCTGAGAAGTTACCCCATTTTTTTTTTTTTTTTTACAGTAGTCATTTACTATATGGATGGGTGGATGCATGCATGCCCAAACCTCTTACCCCACCCAAAATAAAGCCCTTGCTGGGTGCGTAGCCGTGTGTGCATGCCACTCTGGCCGTTCTTATCCGCTCTCTGGGGGCGTGCACAAAGTGGTGGCATTGCTAATGCATTGACCTGCCTTGGTTGCCATGGCAACACAAGTCAAAGTTCATATCCAGCCAGCTCATAGGGCAAAGGTCGTATCCAGCTAGCTGGGGTGATGTCATCAAGGCAGCGATGACATATATAGATGCCTATATAGGGGCAGGCAGCTTAGTTGCAGCCAGGCTTGCAACCAGGTAGGTAGCGTAGGTTGGTAGCTGGTAAGGTAAGTGCAGGCAGGTGTAGATCAAACCATTTTATTTCTATATATTTGGGGGGCCAATATAGACCTCTGCATACTGCTAAGATTCTGAGAAGTTACCCCATTTTTTTTTTTTTTTTTACAGTAGTCATTTACTATATGGATGGGTGGATGCATGCATGCCCAAACCTCTTACCCCACCCAAAATAAAGCCCTTGCTGGGTGCGTAGCCGTGTGTGCATGCCACTCTGGCCGTTCTTATCCGCTCTCTGGGGGCGTGCACAAAGTGGTGGCATTGCTAATGCATTGACCTGCCTTGGTTGCCATGGCAACACAAGTCAAAGTTCATATCCAGCCAGCTCATAGGGCAAAGGTCGTATCCAGCTAGCTGGGGTGATGTCATCAAGGCAGCGATGACATATATAGGTGCCTATATAGGGGCAGGCAGCTTAGTTGCAGCCAGGCTTGCAACCAGGTAGGTAGCGTAGGTAGGTAGCTGGTAAGGTAAGTGCAGGCAGGTGTAGATCAAACCATTTTATTTCTATATATTTGGGGGGCCAATATAGACCTCTGCATACTGCTAAGATTCTGAGAAGTTACCCCATTTTTTTTTTTTTTTACAGTAGTCATTTACTATATGGATGGGTGGATGCATGCATGCCCAAACCTCTTACCCCACCCAAAATAAAGCCCTTGCTGGGTGCGTAGCCGTGTGTGCATGCCACTCTGGCCGTTCTTATCCGCTCTCTGGGGGCGTGCACAAAGTGGTGGCATTGCTAATGCATTGACCTGCCTTGGTTGCCATGGCAACACAAGTCAAAGTTCATATCCAGCCAGCTCATAGGGCAAAGGTCGTATCCAGCTAGCTGGGGTGATGTCATCAAGGCAGCGATGACATATATAGGTGCCTATATAGGGGCAGGCAGCTTAGTTGCAGCCAGGCTTGCAACCAGGTAGGTAGCGTAGGTAGGTAGCTGGTAAGGTAAGTGCAGGCAGGTGTAGATCAAACCATTTTATTTCTATATATTTGGGGGGCCAATATAGACCTCTGCATACTGCTAAGATTCTGAGAAGTTACCCCATTTTTTTTTTTTTTTACAGTAGTCATTTACTATATGGATGGGTGGATGCATGCATGCCCAAACCTCTTACCCCACCCAAAATAAAGCCCTTGCTGGGTGCGTAGCCGTGTGTGCATGCCACTCTGGCCGTTCTTATCCGCTCTCTGGGGGCGTGCACAAAGTGGTGGCATTGCTAATGCATTGACCTGCCTTGGTTGCCATGGCAACACAAGTCAAAGTTCATATCCAGCCAGCTCATAGGGCAAAGGTCGTATCCAGCTAGCTGGGGTGATGTCATCAAGGCAGCGATGACATATATAGATGCCTATATAGGGGCAGGCAGCTTAGTTGCAGCCAGGCTTGCAACCAGGTAGGTAGCGTAGGTAGGTAGCTGGTAAGGTAAGTGCAGGCAGGTGTAGATCAAACCATTTTATTTCTATATATTTGGGGGGCCAATATAGACCTCTGCATACTGCTAAGATTCTGAGAAGTTACCCCATTTTTTTTTTTTTTTACAGTAGTCATTTACTATATGGATGGGTGGATGCATGCATGCCCAAACCTCTTACCCCACCCAAAATAAAGCCCTTGCTGGGTGCGTAGCCGTGTGTGCATGCCACTCTGGCCGTTCTTATCCGCTCTCTGGGGGCGTGCACAAAGTGGTGGCATTGCTAATGCATTGACCTGCCTTGGTTGCCATGGCAACACAAGTCAAAGTTCATATCCAGCCAGCTCATAGGGCAAAGGTCGTATCCAGCTAGCTGGGGTGATGTCATCAAGGCAGCGATGACATATATAGGTGCCTATATAGGGGCAGGCAGCTTAGTTGCAGCCAGGCTTGCAACCAGGTAGGTAGCGTAGGTAGGTAGCTGGTAAGGTAAGTGCAGGCAGGTGTAGATCAAACCATTTTATTTCTATATATTTGGGGGGCCAATATAGACCTCTGCATACTGCTAAGATTCTGAGAAGTTACCCCATTTTTTTTTTTTTTACAGTAGTCATTTACTATATGGATGGGTGGATGCATGCATGCCCAAACCTCTTACCCCACCCAAAATAAAGCCCTTGCTGGGTGCGTAGCCGTGTGTGCATGCCACTCTGGCCGTTCTTATCCGCTCTCTGGGGGCGTGCACAAAGTGGTGGCATTGCTAATGCATTGACCTGCCTTGGTTGCCATGGCAACACAAGTCAAAGTTCATATCCAGCCAGCTCATAGGGCAAAGGTCGTATCCAGCTAGCTGGGGTGATGTCATCAAGGCAGCGATGACATATATAGATGCCTATATAGGGGCAGGCAGCTTAGTTGCAGCCAGGCTTGCAACCAGGTAGGTAGCGTAGGTAGGTAGCTGGTAAGGTAAGTGCAGGCAGGTGTAGATCAAACCATTTTATTTCTATATATTTGGGGGGCCAATATAGACCTCTGCATACTGCTAAGATTCTGAGAAGTTACCCCATTTTTTTTTTTTACAGTAGTCATTTACTATATGGATGGGTGGATGCATGCATGCCCAAACCTCTTACCCCACCCAAAATAAAGCCCTTGCTGGGTGCGTAGCCGTGTGTGCATGCCACTCTGGCCGTTCTTATCCGCTCT
Source organism: Dendropsophus ebraccatus (assembly GCF_027789765.1). NCBI lineage: Eukaryota > Metazoa > Chordata > Amphibia > Anura > Hylidae > Dendropsophus > Dendropsophus ebraccatus. The sequence continues at coordinate 68,918 of NW_027209954.1, read as the reverse complement.
CTGGGGGCGTGCACAAAGTGGTGGCATTGCTAATGCATTGACCTGCCTTGGTTGCCATGGCAACACAAGTCAAAGTTCATATCCAGCCAGCTCATAGGGCAAAGGTCGTATCCAGCTAGCTGGGGTGATGTCATCAAGGCAGCGATGACATATATAGATGCCTACATAGGGGCAGGCAGCTTAGTTGCAGCCAGGCTTGCAACCAGGTAGGTAGCGTAGGTAGGTAGCTGGTAAGGTAAGTGCAGGCAGGTGTAGATCAAACCATTTTATTTCTATATATTTGGGGGGCCAATATAGACCTCTGCATACTGCTAAGATTCTGAGAAGTTACCCCATTTTTTTTTTTTTTTTACAGTAGTCATTTACTATATGGATGGGTGGATGCATGCATGCCCAAACCTCTTACCCCACCCAAAATAAAGCCCTTGCTGGGTGCGTAGCCGTGTGTGCATGCCACTCTGGCCGTTCTTATCCGCTCTCTGGGGGCGTGCACAAAGTGGTGGCATTGCTAATGCATTGACCTGCCTTGGTTGCCATGGCAACACAAGTCAAAGTTCATATCCAGCCAGCTCATAGGGCAAAGGTCGTATCCAGCTAGCTGGGGTGATGTCATCAAGGCAGCGATGACATATATAGATGCCTATATAGGGGCAGGCAGCTTAGTTGCAGCCAGGCTTGCAACCAGGTAGGTAGCGTAGGTAGGTAGCTGGTAAGGTAAGTGCAGGCAGGTGTAGATCAAACCATTTTATTTCTATATATTTGGGGGGCCAATATAGACCTCTGCATACTGCTAAGATTCTGAGAAGTTACCCCATTTTTTTTTTTTTTTACAGTAGTCATTTACTATATGGATGGGTGGATGCATGCATGCCCAAACCTCTTACCCCACCCAAAATAAAGCCCTTGCTGGGTGCGTAGCCGTGTGTGCATGCCACTCTGGCCGTTCTTATCCGCTCTCTGGGGGCGTGCACAAAGTGGTGGCATTGCTAATGCATTGACCTGCCTTGGTTGCCATGGCAACACAAGTCAAAGTTCATATCCAGCCAGCTCATAGGGCAAAGGTCGTATCCAGCTAGCTGGGGTGATGTCATCAAGGCAGCGATGACATATATAGATGCCTACATAGGGGCAGGCAGCTTAGTTGCAGCCAGGCTTGCAACCAGGTAGGTAGCGTAGGTAGGTAGCTGGTAAGGTAAGTGCAGGCAGGTGTAGATCAAACCATTTTATTTCTATATATTTGGGGGGCCAATATAGACCTCTGCATACTGCTAAGATTCTGAAAAGTTACCCCATTTTTTTTTTTTTTACAGTAGTCATTTACTATATGGATGGGTGGATGCATGCATGCCCAAACCTCTTACCCCACCCAAAATAAAGCCCTTGCTGGGTGCGTAGCCGTGTGTGCATGCCACTCTGGCCGTTCTTATCCGCTCTCTGGGGGCGTGCACAAAGTGGTGGCATTGCTAATGCATTGACCTGCCTTGGTTGCCATGGCAACACAAGTCAAAGTTCATATCCAGCCAGCTCATAGGGCAAAGGTCGTATCCAGCTAGCTGGGGTGATGTCATCAAGGCAGCGATGACATATATAGATGCCTACATAGGGGCAGGCAGCTTAGTTGCAGCCAGGCTTGCAACCAGGTAGGTAGCGTAGGTAGGTAGCTGGTAAGGTAAGTGCAGGCAGGTGTAGATCAAACCATTTTATTTCTATATATTTGGGGGGCCAATATAGACCTCTGCATACTGCTAAGATTCTGAGAAGTTACCCCATTTTTTTTTTTTTTTTTACAGTAGTCATTTACTATATGGATGGGTGGATGCATGCATGCCCAAACCTCTTACCCCACCCAAAATAAAGCCCTTGCTGGGTGCGTAGCCGTGTGTGCATGCCACTCTGGCCGTTCTTATCCGCTCTCTGGGGGCGTGCACAAAGTGGTGGCATTGCTAATGCATTGACCTGCCTTGGTTGCCATGGCAACACAAGTCAAAGTTCATATCCAGCCAGCTCATAGGGCAAAGGTCGTATCCAGCTAGCTGGGGTGATGTCATCAAGGCAGCGATGACATATATAGATGCCTACTATAGGGGCAGGCAGCTTAGTTGCAGCCAGGCTTGCAACCAGGTAGGTAGCGTAGGTAGGTAGCTGGTAAGGTAAGTGCAGGCAGGTGTAGATCAAACCATTTTATTTCTATATATTTGGGGGGCCAATATAGACCTCTGCATACTGCTAAGATTCTGAGAAGTTACCCCATTTTTTTTTTTTTTTACAGTAGTCATTTACTATATGGATGGGTGGATGCATGCATGCCCAAACCTCTTACCCCACCCAAAATAAAGCCCTTGCTGGGTGCGTAGCCGTGTGTGCATGCCACTCTGGCCGTTCTTATCCGCTCTCTGGGGGCGTGCACAAAGTGGTGGCATTGCTAATGCATTGACCTGCCTTGGTTGCCATGGCAACACAAGTCAAAGTTCATATCCAGCCAGCTCATAGGGCAAAGGTCGTATCCAGCTAGCTGGGGTGATGTCATCAAGGCAGCGATGACATATATAGATGCCTACATAGGGGCAGGCAGCTTAGTTGCAGCCAGGCTTGCAACCAGGTAGGTAGCGTAGGTAGGTAGCTGGTAAGGTAAGTGCAGGCAGGTGTAGATCAAACCATTTTATTTCTATATATTTGGGGGGCCAATATAGACCTCTGCATACTGCTAAGATTCTGAGAAGTTACCCCATTTTTTTTTTTTTTACAGTAGTCATTTACTATATGGATGGGTGGATGCATGCATGCCCAAACCTCTTACCCCACCCAAAATAAAGCCCTTGCTGGGTGCGTAGCCGTGTGTGCATGCCACTCTGGCCGTTCTTATCCGCTCTCTGGGGGCGTGCACAAGGTGGTGGCATTGCTAATGCATTGACCTGCCTTGGTTGCCATGGCAACACAAGTCAAAGTTCATATCCAGCCAGCTCATAGGGCAAAGGTCGTATCCAGCTAGCTGGGGTGATGTCATCAAGGCAGCGATGACATATATAGGTGCCTATATAGGGGCAGGCAGCTTAGTTGCAGCCAGGCTTGCAACCAGGTAGGTAGCGTAGGTAGGTAGCTGGTAAGGTAAGTGCAGGCAGGTGTAGATCAAACCATTTTATTTCTATATATTTGGGGGGCCAATATAGACCTCTGCATACTGCTAAGATTCTGAGAAGTTACCCCATTTTTTTTTTTTTTTTACAGTAGTCATTTACTATATGGATGGGTGGATGCATGCATGCCCAAACCTCTTACCCCACCCAAAATAAAGCCCTTGCTGGGTGCGTAGCCGTGTGTGCATGCCACTCTGGCCGTTCTTATCCGCTCTCTGGGGGCGTGCACAAAGTGGTGGCATTGCTAATGCATTGACCTGCCTTGGTTGCCATGGCAACACAAGTCAAAGTTCATATCCAGCCAGCTCATAGGGCAAAGGTCGTATCCAGCTAGCTGGGGTGATGTCATCAAGGCAGCGATGACATATATAGATGCCTACATAGGGGCAGGCAGCTTAGTTGCAGCCAGGCTTGCAACCAGGTAGGTAGCGTAGGTAGGTAGCTGGTAAGGTAAGTGCAGGCAGGTGTAGATCAAACCATTTTATTTCTATATATTTGGGGGGCCAATATAGACCTCTGCATACTGCTAAGATTCTGAGAAGTTACCCCATTTTTTTTTTTTTTTTACAGTAGTCATTTACTATATGGATGGGTGGATGCATGCATGCCCAAACCTCTTACCCCACCCAAAATAAAGCCCTTGCTGGGTGCGTAGCCGTGTGTGCATGCCACTCTGGCCGTTCTTATCCGCTCTCTGGGGGCGTGCACAAAGTGGTGGCATTGCTAATGCATTGACCTGCCTTGGTTGCCATGGCAACACAAGTCAAAGTTCATATCCAGCCAGCTCATAGGGCAAAGGTCGTATCCAGCTAGCTGGGGTGATGTCATCAAGGCAGCGATGACATATATAGATGCCTACATAGGGGCAGGCAGCTTAGTTGCAGCCAGGCTTGCAACCAGGTAGGTAGCGTAGGTAGGTAGCTGGTAAGGTAAGTGCAGGCAGGTGTAGATCAAACCATTTTATTTCTATATATTTGGGGGGCCAATATAGACCTCTGCATACTGCTAAGATTCTGAGAAGTTACCCCATTTTTTTTTTTTTTTACAGTAGTCATTTACTATATGGATGGGTGGAGGCATGCATGCCCAAACCTCTTACCCCACCCAAAATAAAGCCCTTGCTGGGTGCGTAGCCGTGTGTGCATGCCACTCTGGCCGTTCTTATCCGCTCTCTGGGGGCGTGCACAAAGTGGTGGCATTGCTAATGCATTGACCTGCCTTGGTTGCCATGGCAACACAAGTCAAAGTTCATATCCAGCCAGCTCATAGGGCAAAGGTCGTATCCAGCTAGCTGGGGTGATGTCATCAAGGCAGCGATGACATATATAGATGCCTACATAGGGGCAGGCAGCTTAGTTGCAGCCAGGCTTGCAACCAGGTAGGTAGCTGGTAAGGTAAGTGCAGGCAGGTGTAGATCAAACCATTTTATTTCTATATATTTGGGGGGCCAATATAGACCTCTGCATACTGCTAAGATTCTGAGAAGTTACCCCATTTTTTTTTTTTTTACAGTAGTCATTTACTATATGGATGGGTGGATGCATGCATGCCCAAACCTCTTACCCCACCCAAAATAAAGCCCTTGCTGGGTGCGTAGCCGTGTGTGCATGCCACTCTGGCCGTTCTTATCCGCTCTCTGGGGGCGTGCACAAAGTGGTGGCATTGCTAATGCATTGACCTGCCTTGGTTGCCATGGCAACACAAGTCAAAGTTCATATCCAGCCAGCTCATAGGGCAAAGGTCGTATCCAGCTAGCTGGGGTGATGTCATCAAGGCAGCGATGACATATATAGATGCCTACATAGGGGAAGGCAGCTTAGTTGCAGCCAGGCTTGCAACCAGGTAGGTAGCGTAGGTAGGTAGCTGGTAAGGTAAGTGCAGGCAGGTGTAGATCAAACCATTTTATTTCTATATATTTGGGGGGCCAATATAGACCTCTGCATACTGCTAAGATTCTGAGAAGTTACCCCATTTTTTTTTTTTTTTACAGTAGTCATTTACTATATGGATGGGTGGATGCATGCATGCCCAAACCTCTTACCCCACCCAAAATAAAGCCCTTGCTGGGTGCGTAGCCGTGTGTGCATGCCACTCTGGCCGTTCTTATCCGCTCTCTGGGGGCGTGCACAAAGTGGTGGCATTGCTAATGCATTGACCTGCCTTGGTTGCCATGGCAACACAAGTCAAAGTTCATATCCAGCCAGCTCATAGGGCAAAGGTCGTATCCAGCTAGCTGGGGTGATGTCATCAAGGCAGCGATGACATATATAGATGCCTACATAGGGGCAGGCAGCTTAGTTGCAGCCAGGCTTGCAACCAGGTAGGTAGCGTAGGTAGGTAGCTGGTAAGGTAAGTGCAGGCAGGTGTAGATCAAACCATTTTATTTCTATATATTTGGGGGGCCAATATAGACCTCTGCATACTGCTAAGATTCTGAGAAGTTACCCCATTTTTTTTTTTTTTACAGTAGTCATTTACTATATGGATGGGTGGATGCATGCATGCCCAAACCTCTTACCCCACCCAAAATAAAGCCCTTGCTGGGTGCGTAGCCGTGTGTGCATGCCACTCTGGCCGTTCTTATCCGCTCTCTGGGGGCGTGCACAAAGTGGTGGCATTGCTAATGCATTGACCTGCCTTGGTTGCCATGGCAACACAAGTCAAAGTTCATATCCAGCCAGCTCATAGGGCAAAGGTCGTATCCAGCTAGCTGGGGTGATGTCATCAAGGCAGCGATGACATATATATATGCCTACATAGGGGCAGGCAGCTTAGTTGCAGCCAGGCTTGCAACCAGGTAGGTAGCGTAGGTAGGTAGCTGGTAAGGTAAGTGCAGGCAGGTGTAGATCAAACCATTTTATTTCTATATATTTGGGGGGCCAATATAGACCTCTGCATACTGCTAAGATTCTGAGAAGTTACCCCATTTTTTTTTTTGTTTACAGTAGTCATTTACTATATGGATGGGTGGATGCATGCATGCCCAAACCTCTTACCCCACCCAAAATAAAGCCCTTGCTGGGTGCGTAGCCGTGTGTGCATGCCACTCTGGCCGTTCTTATCCGCTCTCTGGGGGCGTGCACAAAGTGGTGGCATTGCTAATGCATTGACCTGCCTTGGTTGCCATGGCAACACAAGTCAAAGTTCATATCCAGCCAGCTCATAGGGCAAAGGTCGTATCCAGCTAGCTGGGGTGATGTCATCAAGGCAGCGATGACATATATAGATGCCTACATAGGGGCAGGCAGCTTAGTTGCAGCCAGGCTTGCAACCAGGTAGGTAGCTGGTAAGGTAAGTGCAGGCAGGTGTAGATCAAACCATTTTATTTCTATATATTTGGGGGGCCAATATAGACCTCTGCATACTGCTAAGATTCTGAGAAGTTACCCCATTTTTTTTTTTTTTACAGTAGTCATTTACTATATGGATGGGTGGATGCATGCATGCCCAAACCTCTTACCCCACCCAAAATAAAGCCCTTGCTGGGTGCGTAGCCGTGTGTGCATGCCACTCTGGCCGTTCTTATCCGCTCTCTGGGGGCGTGCACAAAGTGGTGGCATTGCTAATGCATTGACCTGCCTTGGTTGCCATGGCAACACAAGTCAAAGTTCATATCCAGCCAGCTCATAGGGCAAAGGTCGTATCCAGCTAGCTGGGGTGATGTCATCAAGGCAGCGATGACATATATAGATGCCTACATAGGGGCAGGCAGCTTAGTTGCAGCCAGGCTTGCAACCAGGTAGGTAGCGTAGGTAGGTAGCTGGTAAGGTAAGTGCAGGCAGGTGTAGATCAAACCATTTTATTTCTATATATTTGGGGGGCCAATATAGACCTCTGCATACTGCTAAGATTCTGAGAAGTTACCCCATTTTTTTTTTTTTTTACAGTAGTCATTTACTATATGGATGGGTGGATGCATGCATGCCCAAACCTCTTACCCCACCCAAAATAAAGCCCTTGCTGGGTGCGTAGCCGTGTGTGCATGCCACTCTGGCCGTTCTTATCCGCTCTCTGGGGGCGTGCACAAAGTGGTGGCATTGCTAATGCATTGACCTGCCTTGGTTGCCATGGCAACACAAGTCAAAGTTCATATCCAGCCAGCTCATAGGGCAAAGGTCGTATCCAGCTAGCTGGGGTGATGTCATCAAGGCAGCGATGACATATATAGATGCCTACATAGGGGCAGGCAGCTTAGTTGCAGCCAGGCTTGCAACCAGGTAGGTAGGTAGCTGGTAAGGTAAGTGCAGGCAGGTGTAGATCAAACCATTTTATTTCTATATATTTGGGGGGCCAATATAGACCTCTGCATACTGCTAAGATTCTGAGAAGTTACCCCATTTTTTTTTTTTTTTACAGTAGTCATTTACTATATGGATGGGTGGATGCATGCATGCCCAAACCTCTTACCCCACCCAAAATAAAGCCCTTGCTGGGTGCGTAGCCGTGTGTGCATGCCACTCTGGCCGTTCTTATCCGCTCTCTGGGGGCGTGCACAAAGTGGTGGCATTGCTAATGCATTGACCTGCCTTGGTTGCCATGGCAACACAAGTCAAAGTTCATATCCAGCCAGCTCATAGGGCAAAGGTCGTATCCAGCTAGCTGGGGTGATGTCATCAAGGCAGCGATGACATATATAGGTGCCTACATAGGGGCAGGCAGCTTAGTTGCAGCCAGGCTTGCAACCAGGTAGGTAGCGTAGGTAGGTAGCTGGTAAGGTAAGTGCAGGCAGGTGTAGATCAAACCATTTTATTTCTATATATTTGGGGGGCCAATATAGACCTCTGCATACTGCTAAGATTCTGAGAAGTTACCCCATTTTTTTTTTTTTTTACAGTAGTCATTTACTATATGGATGGGTGGATGCATGCATGCCCAAACCTCTTACCCCACCCAAAATAAAGCCCTTGCTGGGTGCGTAGCCGTGTGTGCATGCCACTCTGGCCGTTCTTATCCGCTCTCTGGGGGCGTGCACAAAGTGGTGGCATTGCTAATGCATTGACCTGCCTTGGTTGCCATGGCAACACAAGTCAAAGTTCATATCCAGCCAGCTCATAGGGCAAAGGTCGTATCCAGCTAGCTGGGGTGATGTCATCAAGGCAGCGATGACATATATAGATGCCTACATAGGGGCAGGCAGCTTAGTTGCAGCCAGGCTTGCAACCAGGTAGGTAGCGTAGGTAGGTAGCTGGTAAGGTAAGTGCAGGCAGGTGTAGATCAAACCATTTTATTTCTATATATTTGGGGGGCCAATATAGACCTCTGCATACTGCTAAGATTCTGAGAAGTTACCCCATTTTTTTTTTTTTTTACAGTAGTCATTTACTATGTGGATGGGTGGATGCATGCATGCCCAAACCTCTTACCCCACCCAAAATAAAGCCCTTGCTGGGTGCGTAGCCGTGTGTGCATGCCACTCTGGCCGTTCTTATCCGCTCTCTGGGGGCGTGCACAAAGTGGTGGCATTGCTAATGCATTGACCTGCCTTGGTTGCCATGGCAACACAAGTCAAAGTTCATATCCAGCCAGCTCATAGGGCAAAGGTCGTATCCAGCTAGCTGGGGTGATGTCATCAAGGCAGCGATGACATATATAGATGCCTACATAGGGGCAGGCAGCTTAGTTGCAGCCAGGCTTGCAACCAGGTAGGTAGCGTAGGTAGGTAGCTGGTAAGGTAAGTGCAGGCAGGTGTAGATCAAACCATTTTATTTCTATATATTTGGGGGGCCAATATAGACCTCTGCATACTGCTAAGATTCTGAGAAGTTACCCCATTTTTTTTTTTTTTTACAGTAGTCATTTACTATATGGATGGGTGGATGCATGCATGCCCAAACCTCTTACCCCACCCAAAATAAAGCCCTTGCTGGGTGCGTAGCCGTGTGTGCATGCCACTCTGGCCGTTCTTATCCGCTCTCTGGGGGCGTGCACAAAGTGGTGGCATTGCTAATGCATTGACCTGCCTTGGTTGCCATGGCAACACAAGTCAAAGTTCATATCCAGCCAGCTCATAGGGCAAAGGTCGTATCCAGCTAGCTGGGGTGATGTCATCAAGGCAGCGATGACATATATAGATGCCTACATAGGGGCAGGCAGCTTAGTTGCAGCCAGGCTTGCAACCAGGTAGGTAGCGTAGGTAGGTAGCTGGTAAGGTAAGTGCAGGCAGGTGTAGATCAAACCATTTTATTTCTATATATTTGGGGGGCCAATATAGACCTCTGCATACTGCTAAGATTCTGAGAAGTTACCCCATTTTTTTTTTTTTTTTACAGTAGTCATTTACTATATGGATGGGTGGATGCATGCATGCCCAAACCTCTTACCCCACCCAAAATAAAGCCCTTGCTGGGTGCGTAGCCGTGTGTGCATGCCACTCTGGCCGTTCTTATCCGCTCTCTGGGGGCGTGCACAAAGTGGTGGCATTGCTAATGCATTGACCTGCCTTGGTTGCCATGGCAACACAAGTCAAAGTTCATATCCAGCCAGCTCATAGGGCAAAGGTCGTATCCAGCTAGCTGGGGTGATGTCATCAAGGCAGCGATGACATATATAGATGCCTACATAGGGGCAGGCAGCTTAGTTGCAGCCAGGCTTGCAACCAGGTAGGTAGCTGGTAAGGTAAGTGCAGGCAGGTGTAGATCAAACCATTTTATTTCTATATATTTGGGGGGCCAATATAGAACTCTGCATACTGCTAAGATTCTGAGAAGTTACCCCATTTTTTTTTTTTTTACAGTAGTCATTTACTATATGGATGGGTGGATGCATGCATGCCCAAACCTCTTACCCCACCCAAAATAAAGCCCTTGCTGGGTGCGTAGCCGTGTGTGCATGCCACTCTGGCCGTTCTTATCCGCTCTCTGGGGGCGTGCACAAAGTGGTGGCATTGCTAATGCATTGACCTGCCTTGGTTGCCATGGCAACACAAGTCAAAGTTCATATCCAGCCAGCTCATAGGGCAAAGGTCGTATCCAGCTAGCTGGGGTGATGTCATCAAGGCAGCGATGACATATATAGATGCCTACATAGGGGCAGGCAGCTTAGTTGCAGCCAGGCTTGCAACCAGGTAGGTAGCGTAGGTAGGTAGCTGGTAAGGTAAGTGCAGGCAGGTGTAGATCAAACCATTTTATTTCTATATATTTGGGGGGCCAATATAGACCTCTGCATACTGCTAAGATTCTGAGAAGTTACCCCATTTTTTTTTTTTTTTACAGTAGTCATTTACTATATGGATGGGTGGATGCATGCATGCCCAAACCTCTTACCCCACCCAAAATAAAGCCCTTGCTGGGTGCGTAGCCGTGTGTGCATGCCACTCTGGCCGTTCTTATCCGCTCTCTGGGGGCGTGCACAAAGTGGTGGCATTGCTAATGCATTGACCTGCCTTGGTTGCCATGGCAACACAAGTCAAAGTTCATATCCAGCCAGCTCATAGGGCAAAGGTCGTATCCAGCTAGCTGGGGTGATGTCATCAAGGCAGCGATGACATATATAGATGCCTACATAGGGGCAGGCAGCTTAGTTGCAGCCAGGCTTGCAAACAGGTAGGTAGGTAGCTGGTAAGGTAAGTGCAGGCAGGTGTAGATCAAACCATTTTATTTCTATATATTTGGGGGGCCAATATAGACCTCTGCATACTGCTAAGATTCTGAGAAGTTACCCCATTTTTTTTTTTTTTACAGTCGTCATTTACTATATGGATGGGTGGATGCATGCATGCCCAAACCTCTTACCCCACCCAAAATAAAGCCCTTGCTGGGTGCGTAGCCGTGTGTGCATGCCACTCTGGCCGTTCTTATCCGCTCTCTGGGGGCGTGCACAAAGTGGTGGCATTGCTAATGCATTGACCTGCCTTGGTTGCCATGGCAACACAAGTCAAAGTTCATATCCAGCCAGCTCATAGGGCAAAGGTCGTATCCAGCTAGCTGGGGTGATGTCATCAAGGCAGCGATGACATATATAGATGCCTACAGAGGGGCAGGCAGCTTAGTTGCAGCCAGGCTTGCAACCAGGTAGGTAGCGTAGGTAGGTAGCTGGTAAGGTAAGTGCAGGCAGGTGTAGATCAAACCATTTTATTTCTATATATTTGGGGGGCCAATATAGACCTCTGCATACTGCTAAGATTCTGAGAAGTTACCCCATTTTTTTTTTTTTTTAGAGTAGTCATTTACTATATGGATGGGTGGATGCATGCATGCCCAAACCTCTTACCCCACCCAAAATAAAGCCCTTGCTGGGTGCGTAGCCGTGTGTGCATGCCACTCTGGCCGTTCTTATCCGCTCTCTGGGGGCGTGCACAAAGTGGTGGCATTGCTAATGCATTGACCTGCCTTGGTTGCCATGGCAACACAAGTCAAAGTTCATATCCAGCCAGCTCATAGGGCAAAGGTCGTATCCAGCTAGCTGGGGTGATGTCATCAAGGCAGCGATGACATATATAGATGCCTACATAGGGGCAGGCAGCTTAGTTGCAGCCAGGCTTGCAACCAGGTAGGTAGCTGGTAAGGTAAGTGCAGGCAGGTGTAGATCAAACCATTTTATTTCTATATATTTGGGGGGCCAATATAGACCTCTGCATACTGCTAAGATTCTGAGAAGTTACCCCATTTTTTTTTTTTTTTACAGTAGTCATTTACTATATGGATGGGTGGATGCATGCATGCCCAAACCTCTTACCCCACCCAAAATAAAGCCCTTGCTGGGTGCGTAGCCGTGTGTGCATGCCACTCTGGCCGTTCTTATCCGCTCTCTGGGGGCGTGCACAAAGTGGTGGCATTGCTAATGCATTGACCTGCCTTGGTTGCCATGGCAACACAAGTCAAAGTTCATATCCAGCCAGCTCATAGGGCAAAGGTCGTATCCAGCTAGCTGGGGTGATGTCATCAAGGCAGCGATGACATATATAGATGCCTACATAGGGGCAGGCAGCTTAGTTGCAGCCAGGCTTGCAACCAGGTAGGTAGCGTAGGTAGGTAGCTGGTAAGGTAAGTGCAGGCAGGTGTAGATCAAACCATTTTATTTCTATATATTTGGGGGGCCAATATAGACCTCTGCATACTGCTAAGATTCTGAGAAGTTACCCCATTTTTTTTTTTTTTACAGTAGTCATTTACTATATGGATGGGTGGATGCATGCATGCCCAAACCTCTTACCCCACCCAAAATAAAGCCCTTGCTGGGTGCGTAGCCGTGTGTGCATGCCACTCTGGCCGTTCTTATCCGCTCTCTGGGGGCGTGCACAAGGTGGTGGCATTGCTAATGCATTGACCTGCCTTGGTTGCCATGGCAACACAAGTCAAAGTTCATATCCAGCCAGCTCATAGGGCAAAGGTCGTATCCAGCTAGCTGGGGTGATGTCATCAAGGCAGCGATGACATATATAGATGCCTATATAGGGGCAGGCAGCTTAGTTGCAGCCAGGCTTGCAACCAGGTAGGTAGGTAGCTGGTAAGGTAAGTGCAGGCAGGTGTAGATCAAACCATTTTATTTCTATATATTTGGGGGGCCAATATAGACCTCTGCATACTGCTAAGATTCTGAGAAGTTACCCCATTTTTTTTTTTTTTTTACAGTAGTCATTTACTATATGGATGGGTGGATGCATGCATGCCCAAACCTCTTACCCCACCCAAAATAAAGCCCTTGCTGGGTGCGTAGCCGTGTGTGCATGCCACTCTGGCCGTTCTTATCCGCTCTCTGGGGGCGTGCACAAAGTGGTGGCATTGCTAATGCATTGACCTGCCTTGGTTGCCATGGCAACACAAGTCAAAGTTCATATCCAGCCAGCTCATAGGGCAAAGGTCGTATCCAGCTAGCTGGGGTGATGTCATCAAGGCAGCGATGACATATATAGATGCCTACATAGGGGCAGGCAGCTTAGTTGCAGCCAGGCTTGCAACCAGGTAGGTAGCGTAGGTAGGTAGCTGGTAAGGTAAGTGCAGGCAGGTGTAGATCAAACCATTTTATTTCTATATATTTGGGGGGCCAATATAGACCTCTGCATACTGCTAAGATTCTGAGAAGTTACCCCATTTTTTTTTTTTTTTACAGTAGTCATTTACTATATGGATGGGTGGATGCATGCATGCCCAAACCTCTTACCCCACCCAAAATAAAGCCCTTGCTGGGTGCGTAGCCGTGTGTGCATGCCACTCTGGCCGTTCTTATCCGCTCTCTGGGGGCGTGCACAAAGTGGTGGCAGTGCTAATGCATTGACCTGCCTTGGTTGCCATGGCAACACAAGTCAAAGTTCATATCCAGCCAGCTCATAGGGCAAAGGTCGTATCCAGCTAGCTGGGGTGATGTCATCAAGGCAGCGATGACATATATAGATGCCTACATAGGGGCAGGCAGCTTAGTTGCAGCCAGGCTTGCAACCAGGTAGGTAGCGTAGGTAGGTAGCTGGTAAGGTAAGTGCAGGCAGGTGTAGATCAAACCATTTTATTTCTATATATTTGGGGGGCCAATATAGACCTCTGCATACTGCTAAGATTCTGAGAAGTTACCCCATTTTTTTTTTTTTTTACAGTAGTCATTTACTATATGGATGGGTGGATGCATGCATGCCCAAACCTCTTACCCCACCCAAAATAAAGCCCTTGCTGGGTGCGTAGCCGTGTGTGCATGCCACTCTGGCCGTTCTTATCCGCTCTCTGGGGGCGTGCACAAAGTGGTGGCATTGCTAATGCATTGACCTGCCTTGGTTGCCATGGCAACACAAGTCAAAGTTCATATCCAGCCAGCTCATAGGGCAAAGGTCGTATCCAGCTAGCTGGGGTGATGTCATCAAGGCAGCGATGACATATATAGATGCCTACATAGGGGCAGGCAGCTTAGTTGCAGCCAGGCTTGCAACCAGGTAGGTAGCGTAGGTAGGTAGCTGGTAAGGTAAGTGCAGGCAGGTGTAGATCAAACCATTTTATTTCTATATATTTGGGGGGCCAATATAGACCTCTGCATACTGCTAAGATTCTGAGAAGTTACCCCATTTTTTTTTTTTTTTTACAGTAGTCATTTACTATATGGATGGGTGGATGCATGCATGCCCAAACCTCTTACCCCACCCAAAATAAAGCCCTTGCTGGGTGCGTAGCCGTGTGTGCATGCCACTCTGGCCGTTCTTATCCGCTCTCTGGGGGCGTGCACAAAGTGGTGGCATTGCTAATGCATTGACCTGCCTTGGTTGCCATGGCAACACAAGTCAAAGTTCATATCCAGCCAGCTCATAGGGCAAAGGTCGTATCCAGCTAGCTGGGGTGATGTCATCAAGGCAGCGATGACATATATAGATGCCTACATAGGGGCAGGCAGCTTAGTTGCAGCCAGGCTTGCAACCAGGTAGGTAGCGTAGGTAGGTAGCTGGTAAGGTAAGTGCAGGCAGGTGTAGATCAAACCATTTTATTTCTATATATTTGGGGGGCCAATATAGACCTCTGCATACTGCTAAGATTCTGAGAAGTTACCCCATTTTTTTTTTTTTTTTACAGTAGTCATTTACTATGTGGATGGGTGGATGCATGCATGCCCAAACCTCTTACCCCACCCAAAATAAAGCCCTTGCTGGGTGCGTAGCCGTGTGTGCATGCCACTCTGGCCGTTCTTATCCGCTCTCTGGGGGCGTGCACAAGGTGGTGGCATTGCTAATGCATTGACCTGCCTTGGTTGCCATGGCAACACAAGTCAAAGTTCATATCCAGCCAGCTCATAGGGCAAAGGTCGTATCCAGCTAGCTGGGGTGATGTCATCAAGGCAGCGATGACATATATAGATGCCTACATAGGGGCAGGCAGCTTAGTTGCAGCCAGGCTTGCAACCAGGTAGGTAGCGTAGGTAGGTAGCTGGTAAGGTAAGTGCAGGCAGGTGTAGATCAAACCATTTTATTTCTATATATTTGGGGGGCCAATATAGACCTCTGCATACTGCTAAGATTCTGAGAAGTTACCCCATTTTTTTTTTTTTTTACAGTAGTCATTTACTATATGGATGGGTGGATGCATGCATGCCCAAACCTCTTACCCCACCCAAAATAAAGCCCTTGCTGGGTGCGTAGCCGTGTGTGCATGCCACTCTGGCCGTTCTTATCCGCTCTCTGGGGGCGTGCACAAAGTGGTGGCATTGCTAATGCATTGACCTGCCTTGGTTGCCATGGCAACACAAGTCAAAGTTCATATCCAGCCAGCTCATAGGGCAAAGGTCGTATCCAGCTAGCTGGGGTGATGTCATCAAGGCAGCGATGACATATATAGATGCCTACATAGGGGCAGGCAGCTTAGTTGCAGCCAGGCTTGCAACCAGGTAGGTAGGTAGCTGGTAAGGTAAGTGCAGGCAGGTGTAGATCAAACCATTTTATTTCTATATATTTGGGGGGCCAATATAGACCTCTGCATACTGCTAAGATTCTGAGAAGTTACCCCATTTTTTTTTTTTTTTACAGTAGTCATTTACTATATGGATGGGTGGATGCATGCATGCCCAAACCTCTTACCCCACCCAAAATAAAGCCCTTGCTGGGTGCGTAGCCGTGTGTGCATGCCACTCTGGCCGTTCTTATCCGCTCTCTGGGGGCGTGCACAAAGTGGTGGCATTGCTAATGCATTGACCTGCCTTGGTTGCCATGGCAACACAAGTCAAAGTTCATATCCAGCCAGCTCATAGGGCAAAGGTCGTATCCAGCTAGCTGGGGTGATGTCATCAAGGCAGCGATGACATATATAGATGCCTACATAGGGGCAGGCAGCTTAGTTGCAGCCAGGCTTGCAACCAGGTAGGTAGCTGGTAAGGTAAGTGCAGGCAGGTGTAGATCAAACCATTTTATTTCTATATATTTGGGGGGCCAATATAGACCTCTGCATACTGCTAAGATTCTGAGAAGTTACCCCATTTTTTTTTTTTTTACAGTAGTCATTTACTATATGGATGGGTGGATGCATGCATGCCCAAACCTCTTACCCCACCCAAAATAAAGCCCTTGCTGGGTGCGTAGCCGTGTGTGCATGCCACTCTGGCCGTTCTTATCCGCTCTCTGGGGGCGTGCACAAAGTGGTGGCATTGCTAATGCATTGACCTGCCTTGGTTGCCATGGCAACACAAGTCAAAGTTCATATCCAGCCAGCTCATAGGGCAAAGGTCGTATCCAGCTAGCTGGGGTGATGTCATCAAGGCAGCGATGACATATATAGATGCCTACATAGGGGCAGGCAGCTTAGTTGCAGCCAGGCTTGCAACCAGGTAGGTAGCGTAGGTAGGTAGCTGGTAAGGTAAGTGCAGGCAGGTGTAGATCAAACCATTTTATTTCTATATATTTGGGGGGCCAATATAGACCTCTGCATACTGCTAAGATTCTGAGAAGTTACCCCATTTTTTTTTTTTTTTACAGTAGTCATTTACTATATGGATGGGTGGATGCATGCATGCACAAACCTCTTACCCCACCCAAAATAAAGCCCTTGCTGGGTGCGTAGCCGTGTGTGCATGCCACTCTGGCCGTTCTTATCCGCTCTCTGGGGGCGTGCACAAAGTGGTGGCATTGCTAATGCATTGACCTGCCTTGGTTGCCATGGCAACACAAGTCAAAGTTCATATCCAGCCAGCTCATAGGGCAAAGGTCGTATCCAGCTAGCTGGGGTGATGTCATCAAGGCAGCGATGACATATATAGATGCCTACATAGGGGCAGGCAGCTTAGTTGCAGCCAGGCTTGCAACCAGGTAGGTAGCTGGTAAGGTAAGTGCAGGCAGGTGTAGATCAAACCATTTTATTTCTATATATTTGGGGGGCCAATATAGACCTCTGCATACTGCTAAGATTCTGAGAAGTTACCCCATTTTTTTTTTTTTTTACAGTAGTCATTTACTATATGGATGGGTGGATGCATGCATGCCCAAACCTCTTACCCCACCCAAAATAAAGCCCTTGCTGGGTGCGTAGCCGTGTGTGCATGCCACTCTGGCCGTTCTTATCCGCTCTCTGGGGGCGTGCACAAAGTGGTGGCATTGCTAATGCATTGACCTGCCTTGGTTGCCATGGCAACACAAGTCAAAGTTCATATCCAGCCAGCTCATAGGGCAAAGGTCGTATCCAGCTAGCTGGGGTGATGTCATCAAGGCAGCGATGACATATATAGATGCCTACATAGGGGCAGGCAGCTTAGTTGCAGCCAGGCTTGCAACCAGGTAGGTAGCGTAGGTAGGTAGCTGGTAAGGTAAGTGCAGGCAGGTGTAGATCAAACCATTTTATTTCTATATATTTGGGGGGCCAATATAGACCTCTGCATACTGCTAAGATTCTGAGAAGTTACCCCATTTTTTTTTTTTTTTTACAGTAGTCATTTACTATGTGGATGGGTGGATGCATGCATGCCCAAACCTCTTACCCCACCCAAAATAAAGCCCTTGCTGGGTGCGTAGCCGTGTGTGCATGCCACTCTGGCCGTTCTTATCCGCTCTCTGGGGGCGTGCACAAAGTGGTGGCATTGCTAATGCATTGACCTGCCTTGGTTGCCATGGCAACACAAGTCAAAGTTCATATCCAGCCAGCTCATAGGGCAAAGGTCGTATCCAGCTAGCTGGGGTGATGTCATCAAGGCAGCGATGACATATATAGATGCCTATATAGGGGCAGGCAGCTTAGTTGCAGCCAGGCTTGCAACCAGGTAGGTAGCGTAGGTAGTAGCTGGTAAGGTAAGTGCAGGCAGGTGTAGATCAAACCATTTTATTTCTATATATTTGGGGGGCCAATATAGACCTCTGCATACTGCTAAGATTCTGAGAAGTTACCCCATTTTTTTTTTTTTTACAGTAGTCATTTACTATATGGATGGGTGGATGCATGCATGCCCAAACCTCTTACCCCACCCAAAATAAAGCCCTTGCTGGGTGCGTAGCCGTGTGTGCATGCCACTCTGGCCGTTCTTATCCGCTCTCTGGGGGCGTGCACAAAGTGGTGGCATTGCTAATGCATTGACCTGCCTTGGTTGCCATGGCAACACAAGTCAAAGTTCATATCCAGCCAGCTCATAGGGCAAAGGTCGTATCCAGCTAGCTGGGGTGATGTCATCAAGGCAGCGATGACATATATAGATGCCTACATAGGGGCAGGCAGCTTAGTTGCAGCCAGGCTTGCAACCAGGTAGGTAGCGTAGGTAGGTAGCTGGTAAGGTAAGTGCAGGCAGGTGTAGATCAAACCATTTTATTTCTATATATTTGGGGGGCCAATATAGACCTCTGCATACTGCTAAGATTCTGAGAAGTTACCCCATTTTTTTTTTTTTTTACAGTAGTCATTTACTATATGGATGGGTGGATGCATGCATGCCCAAACCTCTTACCCCACCCAAAATAAAGCCCTTGCTGGGTGCGTAGCCGTGTGTGCATGCCACTCTGGCCGTTCTTATCCGCTCTCTGGGGGCGTGCACAAAGTGGTGGCATTGCTAATGCATTGACCTGCCTTGGTTGCCATGGCAACACAAGTCAAAGTTCATATCCAGCCAGCTCATAGGGCAAAGGTCGTATCCAGCTAGCTGGGGTGATGTCATCAAGGCAGCGATGACATATATAGATGCCTACATAGGGGCAGGCAGCTTAGTTGCAGCCAGGCTTGCAACCAGGTAGGTAGCGTAGGTAGGTAGCTGGTAAGGTAAGTGCAGGCAGGTGTAGATCAAACCATTTTATTTCTATATATTTGGGGGGCCAATATAGACCTCTGCATACTGCTAAGATTCTGAGAAGTTACCCCATTTTTTTTTTTTTTTTACAGTAGTCATTTACTATATGGATGGGTGGATGCATGCATGCCCAAACCTCTTACCCCACCCAAAATAAAGCCCTTGCTGGGTGCGTAGCCGTGTGTGCATGCCACTCTGGCCGTTCTTATCCGCTCTCTGGGGGCGTGCACAAAGTGGTGGCATTGCTAATGCATTGACCTGCCTTGGTTGCCATGGCAACACAAGTCAAAGTTCATATCCAGCCAGCTCATAGGGCAAAGGTCGTATCCAGCTAGCTGGGGTGATGTCATCAAGGCAGCGATGACATATATAGATGCCTACATAGGGGCAGGCAGCTTAGTTGCAGCCAGGCTTGCAACCAGGTAGGTAGCTGGTAAGGTAAGTGCAGGCAGGTGTAGATCAAACCATTTTATTTCTATATATTTGGGGGGCCAATATAGACCTCTGCATACTGCTAAGATTCTGAGAAGTTACCCCATTTTTTTTTTTTTTACAGTAGTCATTTACTATATGGATGGGTGGATGCATGCATGCCCAAACCTCTTACCCCACCCAAAATAAAGCCCTTGCTGGGTGCGTAGCCGTGTGTGCATGCCACTCTGGCCGTTCTTATCCGCTCTCTGGGGGCGTGCACAAAGTGGTGGCATTGCTAATGCATTGACCTGCCTTGGTTGCCATGGCAACACAAGTCAAAGTTCATATCCAGCCAGCTCATAGGGCAAAGGTCGTATCCAGCTAGCTGGGGTGATGTCATCAAGGCAGCGATGACATATATAGATGCCTACATAGGGGCAGGCAGCTTAGTTGCAGCCAGGCTTGCAACCAGGTAGGTAGCTGGTAAGGTAAGTGCAGGCAGGTGTAGATCAAACCATTTTATTTCTATATATTTGGGGGGCCAATATAGACCTCTGCATACTGCTAAGATTCTGAGAAGTTACCCCATTTTTTTTTTTTTTTACAGTAGTCATTTACTATATGGATGGGTGGATGCATGCATGCCCAAACCTCTTACCCCACCCAAAAAAAAGCCCTTGCTGGGTGCGTAGCCGTGTGTGCATGCCACTCTGGCCGTTCTTATCCGCTCTCTGGGGGCGTGCACAAAGTGGTGGCATTGCTAATGCATTGACCTGCCTTGGTTGCCATGGCAACACAAGTCAAAGTTCATATCCAGCCAGCTCATAGGGCAAAGGTCGTATCCAGCTAGCTGGGGTGATGTCATCAAGGCAGCGATGACATATATAGATGCCTACATAGGGGCAGGCAGCTTAGTTGCAGCCAGGCTTGCAACCAGGTAGGTAGCGTAGGTAGGTAGCTGGTAAGGTAAGTGCAGGCAGGTGTAGATCAAACCATTTTATTTCTATATATTTGGGGGGCCAATATAGACCTCTGCATACTGCTAAGATTCTGAGAAGTTACCCCATTTTTTTTTTTTTTACAGTAGTCATTTACTATATGGATGGGTGGATGCATGCATGCCCAAACCTCTTACCCCACCCAAAATAAAGCCCTTGCTGGGTGCGTAGCCGTGTGTGCATGCCACTCTGGCCGTTCTTATCCGCTCTCTGGGGGCGTGCACAAAGTGGTGGCATTGCTAATGCATTGACCTGCCTTGGTTGCCATGGCAACACAAGTCAAAGTTCATATCCAGCCAGCTCATAGGGCAAAGGTCGTATCCAGCTAGCTGGGGTGATGTCATCAAGGCAGCGATGACATATATAGATGCCTACATAGGGGCAGGCAGCTTAGTTGCAGCCAGGCTTGCAACCAGGTAGGTAGCGTAGGTAGGTAGCTGGTAAGGTAAGTGCAGGCAGGTGTAGATCAAACCATTTTATTTCTATATATTTGGGGGGCCAATATAGACCTCTGCATACTGCTAAGATTCTGAGAAGTTACCCCATTTTTTTTTTTTTTTACAGTAGTCATTTACTATATGGATGGGTGGATGCATGCATGCCCAAACCTCTTACCCCACCCAAAATAAAGCCCTTGCTGGGTGCGTAGCCGTGTGTGCATGCCACTCTGGCCGTTCTTATCCGCTCTCTGGGGGCGTGCACAAAGTGGTGGCATTGCTAATGCATTGACCTGCCTTGGTTGCCATGGCAACACAAGTCAAAGTTCATATCCAGCCAGCTCATAGGGCAAAGGTCGTATCCAGCTAGCTGGGGTGATGTCATCAAGGCAGCGATGACATATATAGATGCCTACATAGGGGCAGGCAGCTTAGTTGCAGCCAGGCTTGCAACCAGGTAGGTAGCTGGTAAGGTAAGTGCAGGCAGGTGTAGATCAAACCATTTTATTTCTATATATTTGGGGGGCCAATATAGACCTCTGCATACTGCTAAGATTCTGAGAAGTTACCCCATTTTTTTTTTTTTTTACAGTAGTCATTTACTATATGGATGGGTGGATGCATGCATGCCCAAACCTCTTACCCCACCCAAAATAAAGCCCTTGCTGGGTGCGTAGCCGTGTGTGCATGCCACTCTGGCCGTTCTTATCCGCTCTCTGGGGGCGTGCACAAAGTGGTGGCATTGCTAATGCATTGACCTGCCTTGGTTGCCATGGCAACACAAGTCAAAGTTCATATCCAGCCAGCTCATAGGGCAAAGGTCGTATCCAGCTAGCTGGGGTGATGTCATCAAGGCAGCGATGACATATATAGATGCCTACATAGGGGCAGGCAGCTTAGTTGCAGCCAGGCTTGCAACCAGGTAGGTAGCGTAGGTAGGTAGCTGGTAAGGTAAGTGCAGGCAGGTGTAGATCAAACCATTTTTTTTCTATATATTTGGGGGGCCAATATAGACCTCTGCATACTGCTAAGATTCTGAGAAGTTACCCCATTTTTTTTTTTTTTTACAGTAGTCATTTACTATATGGATGGGTGGATGCATGCATGCCCAAACCTCTTACCCCACCCAAAATAAAGCCCTTGCTGGGTGCGTAGCCGTGTGTGCATGCCACTCTGGCCGTTCTTATCCGCTCTCTGGGGGCGTGCACAAAGTGGTGGCATTGCTAATGCATTGACCTGCCTTGGTTGCCATGGCAACACAAGTCAAAGTTCATATCCAGCCAGCTCATAGGGCAAAGGTCGTATCCAGCTAGCTGGGGTGATGTCATCAAGGCAGCGATGACATATATAGATGCCTACATAGGGGCAGGCAGCTTAGTTGCAGCCAGGCTTGCAACCAGGTAGGTAGCGTAGGTAGGTAGCTGGTAAGGTAAGTGCAGGCAGGTGTAGATCAAACCATTTTATTTCTATATATTTGGGGGGCCAATATAGACCTCTGCATACTGCTAAGATTCTGAGAAGTTACCCCATTTTTTTTTTTTTTTTACAGTAGTCATTTACTATATGGATGGGTGGATGCATGCATGCCCAAACCTCTTACCCCACCCAAAATAAAGCCCTTGCTGGGTGCGTAGCCGTGTGTGCATGCCACTCTGGCCGTTCTTATCCGCTCTCTGGGGGCGTGCACAAAGTGGTGGCATTGCTAATGCATTGACCTGCCTTGGTTGCCATGGCAACACAAGTCAAAGTTCATATCCAGCCAGCTCATAGGGCAAAGGTCGTATCCAGCTAGCTGGGGTGATGTCATCAAGGCAGCGATGACATATATAGATGCCTACATAGGGGCAGGCAGCTTAGTTGCAGCCAGGCTTGCAACCAGGTAGGTAGCGTAGGTAGGTAGCTGGTAAGGTAAGTGCAGGCAGGTGTAGATCAAACCATTTTATTTCTATATATTTGGGGGGCCAATATAGACCTCTGCATACTGCTAAGATTCTGAGAAGTTACCCCATTTTTTTTTTTTTTTACAGTAGTCATTTACTATATGGATGGGTGGATGCATGCATGCCCAAACCTCTTACCCCACCCAAAATAAAGCCCTTGCTGGGTGCGTAGCCGTGTGTGCATGCCACTCTGGCCGTTCTTATCCGCTCTCTGGGGGCGTGCACAAAGTGGTGGCATTGCTAATGCATTGACCTGCCTTGGTTGCCATGGCAACACAAGTCAAAGTTCATATCCAGCCAGCTCATAGGGCAAAGGTCGTATCCAGCTAGCTGGGGTGATGTCATCAAGGCAGCGATGACATATATAGATGCCTACATAGGGGCAGGCAGCTTAGTTGCAGCCAGGCTTGCAACCAGGTAGGTAGCGTAGGTAGCTGGTAAGGTAAGTGCAGGCAGGTGTAGATCAAACCATTTTATTTCTATATATTTGGGGGGCCAATATAGACCTCTGCATACTGCTAAGATTCTGAGAAGTTACCCCATTTTTTTTTTTTTTTACAGTAGTCATTTACTATATGGATGGGTGGATGCATGCATGCCCAAACCTCTTACCCCACCCAAAATAAAGCCCTTGCTGGGTGCGTAGCCGTGTGTGCATGCCACTCTGGCCGTTCTTATCCGCTCTCTGGGGGCGTGCACAAAGTGGTGGCATTGCTAATGCATTGACCTGCCTTGGTTGCCATGGCAACACAAGTCAAAGTTCATATCCAGCCAGCTCATAGGGCAAAGGTCGTATCCAGCTAGCTGGGGTGATGTCATCAAGGCAGCGATGACATATATAGATGCCTACATAGGGGCAGGCAGCTTAGTTGCAGCCAGGCTTGCAACCAGGTAGGTAGCTGGTAAGGTAAGTGCAGGCAGGTGTAGATCAAACCATTTTATTTCTATATATTTGGGGGGCCAATATAGACCTCTGCATACTGCTAAGATTCTGAGAAGTTACCCCATTATTTTTTTTTTTACAGTAGTCATTTACTATATGGATGGGTGGATGCATGCATGCCCAAACCTCCTACCCCACCCAAAATAAAGCCCTTGCTGGGTGCGTAGCCGTGTGTGCATGCCACTCTGGCCGTTCTTATCCGCTCTCTGGGGGCGTGCACAAAGTGGTGGCATTGCTAATGCATTGACCTGCCTTGGTTGCCATGGCAACACAAGTCAAAGTTCATATCCAGCCAGCTCATAGGGCAAAGGTCGTATCCAGCTAGCTGGGGTGATGTCATCAAGGCAGCGATGACATATATAGATGCCTACATAGGGGCAGGCAGCTTAGTTGCAGCCAGGCTTGCAACCAGGTAGGTAGCGTAGGTAGGTAGCTGGTAAGGTAAGTGCAGGCAGGTGTAGATCAAACCATTTTATTTCTATATATTTGGGGGGCCAATATAGACCTCTGCATACTGCTAAGATTCTGAGAAGTTACCCCATTTTTTTTTTTTTTACAGTAGTCATTTACTATATGGATGGGTGGATGCATGCATGCCCAAACCTCTTACCCCACCCAAAATAAAGCCCTTGCTGGGTGCGTAGCCGTGTGTGCATGCCACTCTGGCCGTTCTTATCCGCTCTCTGGGGGCGTGCACAAAGTGGTGGCATTGCTAATGCATTGACCTGCCTTGGTTGCCATGGCAACACAAGTCAAAGTTCATATCCAGCCAGCTCATAGGGCAAAGGTCGTATCCAGCTAGCTGGGGTGATGTCATCAAGGCAGCGATGACATATATAGATGCCTACATAGGGGCAGGCAGCTTAGTTGCAGCCAGGCTTGCAACCAGGTAGGTAGCGTAGGTAGGTAGCTGGTAAGGTAAGTGCAGGCAGGTGTAGATCAAACCATTTTATTTCTATATATTTGGGGGGCCAATATAGACCTCTGCATACTGCTAAGATTCTGAGAAGTTACCCCATTTTTTTTTTTTTTTACAGTAGTCATTTACTATATGGATGGGTGGATGCATGCATGCCCAAACCTCTTACCCCACCCAAAATAAAGCCCTTGCTGGGTGCGTAGCCGTGTGTGCATGCCACTCTGGCCGTTCTTATCCGCTCTCTGGGGGCGTGCACAAAGTGGTGGCATTGCTAATGCATTGACCTGCCTTGGTTGCCATGGCAACACAAGTCAAAGTTCATATCCAGCCAGCTCATAGGGCAAAGGTCGTATCCAGCTAGCTGGGGTGATGTCATCAAGGCAGCGATGACATATATAGATGCCTACATAGGGGCAGGCAGCTTAGTTGCAGCCAGGCTTGCAACCAGGTAGGTAGCGTAGGTAGGTAGCTGGTAAGGTAAGTGCAGGCAGGTGTAGATCAAACCATTTTATTTCTATATATTTGGGGGGCCAATATAGACCTCTGCATACTGCTAAGATTCTGAGAAGTTACCCCATTTTTTTTTTTTTTTACAGTAGTCATTTACTATATGGATGGGTGGATGCATGCATGCCCAAACCTCTTACCCCACCCAAAATAAAGCCCTTGCTGGGTGCGTAGCCGTGTGTGCATGCCACTCTGGCCGTTCTTATCCGCTCTCTGGGGGCGTGCACAAGGTGGTGGCATTGCTAATGCATTGACCTGCCTTGGTTGCCATGGCAACACAAGTCAAAGTTCATATCCAGCCAGCTCATAGGGCAAAGGTCGTATCCAGCTAGCTGGGGTGATGTCATCAAGGCAGCGATGACATATATAGATGCCTACATAGGGGCAGGCAGCTTAGTTGCAGCCAGGCTTGCAACCAGGTAGGTAGCTGGTAAGGTAAGTGCAGGCAGGTGTAGATCAAACCATTTTATTTCTATATATTTGGGGGGCCAATATAGACCTCTGCATACTGCTAAGATTCTGAGAAGTTACCCCATTTTTTTTTTTTTTACAGTAGTCATTTACTATGTGGATGGGTGGATGCATGCATGCCCAAACCTCTTACCCCACCCAAAATAAAGCCCTTGCTGGGTGCGTAGCCGTGTGTGCATGCCACTCTGGCCGTTCTTATCCGCTCTCTGGGGGCGTGCACAAAGTGGTGGCATTGCTAATGCATTGACCTGCCTTGGTTGCCATGGCAACACAAGTCAAAGTTCATATCCAGCCAGCTCATAGGGCAAAGGTCGTATCCAGCTAGCTGGGGTGATGTCATCAAGGCAGCGATGACATATATAGATGCCTACATAGGGGCAGGCAGCTTAGTTGCAGCCAGGCTTGCAACCAGGTAGGTAGCTGGTAAGGTAAGTGCAGGCAGGTGTAGATCAAACCATTTTATTTCTATATATTTGGGGGGCCAATATAGACCTCTGCATACTGCTAAGATTCTGAGAAGTTACCCCATTTTTTTTTTTTTTACAGTAGTCATTTACTATATGGATGGGTGGATGCATGCATGCCCAAACCTCTTACCCCACCCAAAATAAAGCCCTTGCTGGGTGCGTAGCCGTGTGTGCATGCCACTCTGGCCGTTCTTATCCGCTCTCTGGGGGCGTGCACAAAGTGGTGGCATTGCTAATGCATTGACCTGCCTTGGTTGCCATGGCAACACAAGTCAAAGTTCATATCCAGCCAGCTCATAGGGCAAAGGTCGTATCCAGCTAGCTGGGGTGATGTCATCAAGGCAGCGATGACATATATAGATGCCTATATAGGGGCAGGCAGCTTAGTTGCAGCCAGGCTTGCAACCAGGTAGGTAGGTAGCTGGTAAGGTAAGTGCAGGCAGGTGTAGATCAAACCATTTTATTTCTATATATTTGGGGGGCCAATATAGACCTCTGCATACTGCTAAGATTCTGAGAAGTTACCCCATTTTTTTTTTTTTTACAGTAGTCATTTACTATATGGATGGGTGGATGCATGCATGCCCAAACCTCTTACCCCACCCAAAATAAAGCCCTTGCTGGGTGCGTAGCCGTGTGTGCATGCCACTCTGGCCGTTCTTATCCGCTCTCTGGGGGCGTGCACAAAGTGGTGGCATTGCTAATGCATTGACCTGCCTTGGTTGCCATGGCAACACAAGTCAAAGTTCATATCCAGCCAGCTCATAGGGCAAAGGTCGTATCCAGCTAGCTGGGGTGATGTCATCAAGGCAGCGATGACATATATAGATGCCTACATAGGGGCAGGCAGCTTAGTTGCAGCCAGGCTTGCAACCAGGTAGGTAGCGTAGGTAGGTAGCTGGTAAGGTAAGTGCAGGCAGGTGTAGATCAAACCATTTTATTTCTATATATTTGGGGGGCCAATATAGACCTCTGCATACTGCTAAGATTCTGAGAAGTTACCCCATTTTTTTTTTTTACAGTAGTCATTTACTATATGGATGGGTGGATGCATGCATGCCCAAACCTCTTACCCCACCCAAAATAAAGCCCTTGCTGGGTGCGTAGCCGTGTGTGCATGCCACTCTGGCCGTTCTTATCCGCTCTCTGGGGGCGTGCACAAAGTGGTGGCATTGCTAATGCATTGACCTGCCTTGGTTGCCATGGCAACACAAGTCAAAGTTCATATCCAGCCAGCTCATAGGGCAAAGGTCGTATCCAGCTAGCTGGGGTGATGTCATCAAGGCAGCGATGACATATATAGATGCCTACATAGGGGCAGGCAGATTAGTTGCAGCCAGGCTTGCAACCAGGTAGGTAGCGTAGGTAGGTAGCTGGTAAGGTAAGTGCAGGCAGGTGTAGATCAAACCATTTTATTTCTATATATTTGGGGGGCCAATATAGACCTCTGCATACTGCTAAGATTCTGAGAAGTTACCCCATTTTTTTTTTTTTTACAGTAGTCATTTACTATATGGATGGGTGGATGCATGCATGCCCAAACCTCTTACCCCACCCAAAATAAAGCCCTTGCTGGGTGCGTAGCCGTGTGTGCATGCCACTCTGGCCGTTCTTATCCGCTCTCTGGGGGCGTGCACAAAGTGGTGGCATTGCTAATGCATTGACCTGCCTTGGTTGCCATGGCAACACAAGTCAAAGTTCATATCCAGCCAGCTCATAGGGCAAAGGTCGTATCCAGCTAGCTGGGGTGATGTCATCAAGGCAGCGATGACATATATAGATGCCTACATAGGGGCAGGCAGCTTAGTTGCAGCCAGGCTTGCAACCAGGTAGGTAGCGTAGGTAGGTAGCTGGTAAGGTAAGTGCAGGCAGGTGTAGATCAAACCATTTTATTTCTATATATTTGGGGGGCCAATATAGACCTCTGCATACTGCTAAGATTCTGAGAAGTTACCCCATTTTTTTTTTTTTTTACAGTAGTCATTTACTATGTGGATGGGTGGATGCATGCATGCCCAAACCTCTTACCCCACCCAAAATAAAGCCCTTGCTGGGTGCGTAGCCGTGTGTGCATGCCACTCTGGCCGTTCTTATCCGCTCTCTGGGGGCGTGCACAAAGTGGTGGCATTGCTAATGCATTGACCTGCCTTGGTTGCCATGGCAACACAAGTCAAAGTTCATATCCAGCCAGCTCATAGGGCAAAGGTCGTATCCAGCTAGCTGGGGTGATGTCATCAAGGCAGCGATGACATATATAGATGCCTACATAGGGGCAGGCAGCTTAGTTGCAGCCAGGCTTGCAACCAGGTAGGTAGCTGGTAAGGTAAGTGCAGGCAGGTGTAGATCAAACCATTTTATTTCTATATATTTGGGGGGCCAATATAGACCTCTGCATACTGCTAAGATTCTGAGAAGTTACCCCATTTTTTTTTTTTTTTACAGTAGTCATTTACTATATGGATGGGTGGATGCATGCATGCCCAAACCTCTTACCCCACCCAAAATAAAGCCCTTGCTGGGTGCGTAGCCGTGTGTGCATGCCACTCTGGCCGTTCTTATCCGCTCTCTGGGGGCGTGCACAAAGTGGTGGCATTGGTAATGCATTGACCTGCCTTGGTTGCCATGGCAACACAAGTCAAAGTTCATATCCAGCCAGCTCATAGGGCAAAGGTCGTATCCAGCTAGCTGGGGTGATGTCATCAAGGCAGCGATGACATATATAGATGCCTACCTAGGGGCAGGCAGCTTAGTTGCAGCCAGGCTTGCAACCAGGTAGGTAGCGTAGGTAGGTAGCTGGTAAGGTAAGTGCAGGCAGGTGTAGATCAAACCATTTTATTTCTATATATTTGGGGGGCCAATATAGACCTCTGCATACTGCTAAGATTCTGAGAAGTTACCCCATTTTTTTTTTTTACAGTAGTCATTTACTATATGGATGGGTGGATGCATGCATGCCCAAACCTCTTACCCCACCCAAAATAAAGCCCTTGCTGGGTGCGTAGCCGTGTGTGCATGCCACTCTGGCCGTTCTTATCCGCTCTCTGGGGGCGTGCACAAAGTGGTGGCATTGCTAATGCATTGACCTGCCTTGGTTGCCATGGCAACACAAGTCAAAGTTCATATCCAGCCAGCTCATAGGGCAAAGGTCGTATCCAGCTAGCTGGGGTGATGTCATCAAGGCAGCGATGACATATATAGATGCCTACATAGGGGCAGGCAGCTTAGTTGCAGCCAGGCTTGCAACCAGGTAGGTAGCTGGTAAGGTAAGTGCAGGCAGGTGTAGATCAAACCATTTTATTTCTATATATTTGGGGGGCCAATATAGACCTCTGCATACTGCTAAGATTCTGAGAAGTTACCCCATTTTTTTTTTTTTTACAGTAGTCATTTACTATATGGATGGGTGGATGCATGCATGCCCAAACCTCTTACCCCACCCAAAATAAAGCCCTTGCTGGGTGCGTAGCCGTGTGTGCATGCCACTCTGGCCGTTCTTATCCGCTCTCTGGGGGCGTGCACAAAGTGGTGGCATTGCTAATGCATTGACCTGCCTTGGTTGCCATGGCAACACAAGTCAAAGTTCATATCCAGCCAGCTCATAGGGCAAAGGTCGTATCCAGCTAGCTGGGGTGATGTCATCAAGGCAGCGATGACATATATAGATGCCTACATAGGGGCAGGCAGCTTAGTTGCAGCCAGGCTTGCAACCAGGTAGGTAGCGTAGGTAGGTAGCTGGTAAGGTAAGTGCAGGCAGGTGTAGATCAAACCATTTTATTTCTATATATTTGGGGGGCCAATATAGACCTCTGCATACTGCTAAGATTCTGAGAAGTTACCCCATTTTTTTTTTTTTTTACAGTAGTCATTTACTATATGGATGGGTGGATGCATGCATGCCCAAACCTCATACCCCACCCAAAATAAAGCCCTTGCTGGGTGCGTAGCCGTGTGTGCATGCCACTCTGGCCGTTCTTATCCGCTCTCTGGGGGCGTGCACAAAGTGGTGGCATTGCTAATGCATTGACCTGCCTTTGTTGCCATGGCAACACAAGTCAAAGTTCATATCCAGCCAGCTCATAGGGCAAAGGTCGTATCCAGCTAGCTGGGGTGATGTCATCAAGGCAGCGATGACATATATAGATGCCTACATAGGGGCAGGCAGCTTAGTTGCAGCCAGGCTTGCAACCAGGTAGGTAGCTGGTAAGGTAAGTGCAGGCAGGTGTAGATCAAACCATTTTATTTCTATATATTTGGGGGGCCAATATAGACCTCTGCATACTGCTAAGATTCTGAGAAGTTACCCCATTTTTTTTTTTTTTACAGTAGTCATTTACTATATGGATGGGTGGATGCATGCATGCCCAAACCTCTTACCCCACCCAAAATAAAGCCCTTGCTGGGTGCGAAGCCGTGTGTGCATGCCACTCTGGCCGTTCTTATCCGCTCTCTGGGGGCGTGCACAAAGTGGTGGCAGTGCTAATGCATTGACCTGCCTTGGTTGCCATGGCAACACAAGTCAAAGTTCATATCCAGCCAGCTCATAGGGCAAAGGTCGTATCCAGCTAGCTGGGGTGATGTCATCAAGGCAGCGATGACATATATAGATGCCTACATAGGGGCAGGCAGCTTAGTTGCAGCCAGGCTTGCAACCAGGTAGGTAGCTGGTAAGGTAAGTGCAGGCAGGTGTAGATCAAACCATTTTATTTCTATATATTTGGGGGGCCAATATAGACCTCTGCATACTGCTAAGATTCTGAGAAGTTACCCCATTTTTTTTTTTTTTACAGTAGTCATTTAGTATATGGATGGGTGGATGCATGCATGCCCAAACCTCTTACCCCACCCAAAATAAAGCCCTTGCTGGGTGCGTAGCCGTGTGTGCATGCCACTCTGGCCGTTCTTATCCGCTCTCTGGGGGCGTGCACAAAGTGGTGGCATTGCTAATGCATTGACCTGCCTTGGTTGCCATGGCAACACAAGTCAAAGTTCATATCCAGCCAGCTCATAGGGCAAAGGTCGTATCCAGCTAGCTGGGGTGATGTCATCAAGGCAGCGATGACATATATAGATGCCTACATAGGGGCAGGCAGCTTAGTTGCAGCCAGGCTTGCAACCAGGTAGGTAGCGTAGGTAGGTAGCTGGTAAGGTAAGTGCAGGCAGGTGTAGATCAAACCATTTTATTTCTATATATTTGGGGGGCCAATATAGACCTCTGCATACTGCTAAGATTATGAGAAGTTACCCCATTTTTTTTTTTTTTTACAGTAGTCATTTACTATGTGGATGGGTGGATGCATGCATGCCCAAACCTCTTACCCCACCCAAAATAAAGCCCTTGCTGGGTGCGTAGCCGTGTGTGCATGCCACTCTGGCCGTTCTTATCCGCTCTCTGGGGGCGTGCACAAAGTGGTGGCATTGCTAATGCATTGACCTGCCTAGGTTGCCATGGCAACACAAGTCAAAGTTCATATCCAGCCAGCTCATAGGGCAAAGGTCGTATCCAGCTAGCTGGGGTGATGTCATCAAGGCAGCGATGACATATATAGATGCCTACATAGGGGCAGGCAGCTTAGTTGCAGCCAGGCTTGCAACCAGGTAGGTAGCGTAGGTAGGTAGCTGGTAAGGTAAGTGCAGGCAGGTGTAGATCAAACCATTTTATTTCTATATATTTGGGGGGCCAATATAGACCTCTGCATACTGCTAAGATTCTGAGAAGTTACCCCATTTTTTTTTTTTTTTACAGTAGTCATTTACTATATGGATGGGTGGATGCATGCATGCCCAAACCTCTTACCCCACCCAAAATAAAGCCCTTGCTGGGTGCGTAGCCGTGTGTGCATGCCACTCTGGCCGTTCTTATCCGCTCTCTGGGGGCGTGCACAAAGTGGTGGCATTGCTAATGCATTGACCTGCCTTGGTTGCCATGGCAACACAAGTCAAAGTTCATATCCAGCCAGCTCATAGGGCAAAGGTCGTATCCAGCTAGCTGGGGTGATGTCATCAAGGCAGCGATGACATATATAGATGCCTACATAGGGGCAGGCAGCTTAGTTGCAGCCAGGCTTGCAACCAGGTAGGTAGCTGGTAAGGTAAGTGCAGGCAGGTGTAGATCAAACCATTTTATTTCTATATATTTGGGGGGCCAATATAGACCTCTGCATACTGCTAAGATTCTGAGAAGTTACCCCATTTTTTTTTTTTTTTACAGTAGTCATTTACTATATGGATGGGTGGATGCATGCATGCCCAAACCTCTTACCCCACCCAAAATAAAGCCCTTGCTGGGTGCGTAGCCGTGTGTGCATGCCACTCTGGCCGTTCTTATCCGCTCTCTGGGGGCGTGCACATAGTGGTGGCATTGCTAATGCATTGACCTGCCTTGGTTGCCATGGCAACACAAGTCAAAGTTCATATCCAGCCAGCTCATAGGGCAAAGGTCGTATCCAGCTAGCTGGGGTGATGTCATCAAGGCAGCGATGACATATATAGATGCCTATATAGGGGCAGGCAGCTTAGTTGCAGCCAGGCTTGCAACCAGGTAGGTAGGTAGCTGGTAAGGTAAGTGCAGGCAGGTGTAGATCAAACCATTTTATTTCTATATATTTGGGGGGCCAATATAGACCTCTGCATACTGCTAAGATTCTGAGAAGTTACCCCATTTTTTTTTTTTACAGTAGTCATTTACTATATGGATGGGTGGATGCATGCATGCCCAAACCTCTTACCCCACCCAAAATAAAGCCCTTGCTGGGTGCGTAGCCGTGTGTGCATGCCACTCTGGCCGTTCTTATCCGCTCTCTGGGGGCGTGCACAAAGTGGTGGCATTGCTAATGCATTGACCTGCCTTGGTTGCCATGGCAACACAAGTCAAAGTTCATATCCAGCCAGCTCATAGGGCAAAGGTCGTATCCAGCTAGCTGGGGTGATGTCATCAAGGCAGCGATGACATATATAGATGCCTATATAGGGGCAGGCAGCTTAGTTGCAGCCAGGCTTGCAACCAGGTAGGTAGCGTAGGTAGGTAGCTGGTAAGGTAAGTGCAGGCAGGTGTAGATCAAACCATTTTATTTCTATATATTTGGGGGGCCAATATAGACCTCTGCATACTGCTAAGATTCTGAGAAGTTACCCCATTTTTTTTTTTTTTTTACAGTAGTCATTTACTATATGGATGGGTGGATGCATGCATGCCCAAACCTCTTACCCCACCCAAAATAAAGCCCTTGCTGGGTGCGTAGCCGTGTGTGCATGCCACTCTGGCCGTTCTTATCCGCTCTCTGGGGGCGTGCACAAAGTGGTGGCATTGCTAATGCATTGACCTGCCTTGGTTGCCATGGCAACACAAGTCAAAGTTCATATCCAGCCAGCTCATAGGGCAAAGGTCGTATCCAGCTAGCTGGGGTGATGTCATCAAGGCAGCGATGACATATATAGATGCCTACATAGGGGCAGGCAGCTTAGTTGCAGCCAGGCTTGCAACCAGGTAGGTAGCTGGTAAGGTAAGTGCAGGCAGGTGTAGATCAAACCATTTTATTTCTATATATTTGGGGGGCCAATATAGACCTCTGCATACTGCTAAGATTCTGAGAAGTTACCCCATTTTTTTTTTTTTTTACAGTAGTCATTTACTATATGGATGGGTGGATGCATGCATGCCCAAACCTCTTACCCCACCCAAAATAAAGCCCTTGCTGGGTGCGTAGCCGTGTGTGCATGCCACTCTGGCCGTTCTTATCCGCTCTCTGGGGGCGTGCACAAAGTGGTGGCATTGCTAATGCATTGACCTGCCTTGGTTGCCATGGCAACACAAGTCAAAGTTCATATCCAGCCAGCTCATAGGGCAAAGGTCGTATCCAGCTAGCTGGGGTGATGTCATCAAGGCAGCGATGACATATATAGATGCCTACATAGGGGCAGGCAGCTTAGTTGCAGCCAGGCTTGCAACCAGGTAGGTAGCGTAGGTAGGTAGCTGGTAAGGTAAGTGCAGGCAGGTGTAGATCAAACCATTTTATTTCTATATATTTGGGGGGCCAATATAGACCTCTGCATACTGCTAAGATTCTGAGAAGTTACCCCATTTTTTTTTTTTTTTACAGTAGTCATTTACTATATGGATGGGTGGATGCATGCATGCCCAAACCTCTTACCCCACCCAAAATAAAGCCCTTGCTGGGTGCGTAGCCGTGTGTGCATGCCACTCTGGCCGTTCTTATCCGCTCTCTGGGGGCGTGCACAAAGTGGTGGCATTGCTAATGCATTGACCTGCCTTGGTTGCCATGGCAACACAAGTCAAAGTTCATATCCAGCCAGCTCATAGGGCAAAGGTCGTATCCAGCTAGCTGGGGTGATGTCATCAAGGCAGCGATGACATATATATATGCCTACATAGGGGCAGGCAGCTTAGTTGCAGCCAGGCTTGCAACCAGGAAGGTAGCTGGTAAGGTAAGTGCAGGCAGGTGTAGATCAAACCATTTTATTTCTATATATTTGGGGGGCCAATATAGACCTCTGCATACTGCTAAGATTCTGAGAAGTTACCCCATTTTTTTTTTTTTTTACAGTAGTCATTTACTATATGGATGGGTGGATGCATGCATGCCCAAACCTCTTACCCCACCCAAAATAAAGCCCTTGCTGGGTGCGTAGCCGTGTGTGCATGCCACTCTGGCCGTTCTTATCCGCTCTCTGGGGGCGTGCACAAAGTGGTGGCATTGCTAATGCAATGACCTGCCTTGGTTGCCATGGCAACACAAGTCAAAGTTCATATCCAGCCAGCTCATAGGGCAAAGGTCGTATCCAGCTAGCTGGGGTGATGTCATCAAGGCAGCGATGACATATATAGATGCCTACATAGGGGCAGGCAGCTTAGTTGCAGCCAGGCTTGCAACCAGGTAGGTAGGTAGGTAGCTGGTAAGGTAAGTGCAGGCAGGTGTAGATCAAACCATTTTATTTCTATATATTTGGGGGGCCAATATAGACCTCTGCATACTGCTAAGATTCTGAGAAGTTACCCCATTTTTTTTTTTTTTTACAGTAGTCATTTACTATATGGATGGGTGGATGCATGCATGCCCAAACCTCTTACCCCACCCAAAATAAAGCCCTTGCTGGGTGCGTAGCCGTGTGTGCATGCCACTCTGGCCGTTCTTATCCGCTCTCTGGGGGCGTGCACAAAGTGGTGGCATTGGTAATGCATTGACCTGCCTTGGTTGCCATGGCAACACAAGTCAAAGTTCATATCCAGCCAGCTCATAGGGCAAAGGTCGTATCCAGCTAGCTGGGGTGATGTCATCAAGGCAGCGATGACATATATAGATGCCTACATAGGGGCAGGCAGCTTAGTTGCAGCCAGGCTTGCAACCAGGTAGGTAGCTGGTAAGGTAAGTGCAGGCAGGTGTAGATCAAACCATTTTATTTCTATATATTTGGGGGGCCAATATAGACCTCTGCATACTGCTAAGATTCTGAGAAGTTACCCCATTTTTTTTTTTTTTTACAGTAGTCATTTACTATATGGATGGGTGGATGCATGCATGCCCAAACCTCTTACCCCACCCAAAATAAAGCCCTTGCTGGGTGCGTAGCCGTGTGTGCATGCCACTCTGGCCGTTCTTATCCGCTCTCTGGGGGCGTGCACAAAGTGGTGGCATTGCTAATGCATTGACCTGCCTTGGTTGCCATGGCAACACAAGTCAAAGTTCATATCCAGCCAGCTCATAGGGCAAAGGTCGTATCCAGCTAGCTGGGGTGATGTCATCAAGGCAGCGATGACATATATAGATGCCTATATAGGGGCAGGCAGCTTAGTTGCAGCCAGGCTTGCAACCAAGTAGGTAGGTAGCTGGTAAGGTAAGTGCAGGCAGGTGTAGATCAAACCATTTTATTTCTATATATTTGGGGGGCCAATATAGACCTCTGCATACTGCTAAGATTCTGAGAAGTTACCCCATTTTTTTTTTTTTTTACAGTAGTCATTTACTATATGGATGGGTGGATGCATGCATGCCCAAACCTCTTACCCCACCCAAAATAAAGCCCTTGCTGGGTGCGTAGCCGTGTGTGCATGCCACTCTGGCCGTTCTTATCCGCTCTCTGGGGGCGTGCACAAAGTGGTGGCATTGCTAATGCATTGACCTGCCTTGGTTGCCATGGCAACACAAGTCAAAGTTCATATCCAGCCAGCTCATAGGGCAAAGGTCGTATCCAGCTAGCTGGGGTGATGTCATCAAGGCAGCGATGACATATATAGATGCCTACATAGGGGCAGGCAGCTTAGTTGCAGCCAGGCTTGCAACCAGGTAGGTAGCTGGTAAGGTAAGTGCAGGCAGGTGTAGATCAAACCATTTTATTTCTATATATTTGGGGGGCCAATATAGACCTCTGCATACTGCTAAGATTCTGAGAAGTTACCCCATTTTTTTTTTTTTTTACAGTAGTCATTTACTATATGGATGGGTGGATGCATGCATGCCCAAACCTCTTACCCCACCCAAAATAAAGCCCTTGCTGGGTGCGTAGCCGTGTGTGCATGCCACTCTGGCCGTTCTTATCCGCTCTCTGGGGGCGTGCACAAAGTGGTGGCATTGCTAATGCATTGACCTGCCTTGGTTGCCATGGCAACACAAGTCAAAGTTCATATCCAGCCAGCTCATAGGGCAAAGGTCGTATCCAGCTAGCTGGGGTGATGTCATCAAGGCAGCGATGACATATATAGATGCCTACATAGGGGCAGGCAGCTTAGTTGCAGCCAGGCTTGCAACCAGGTAGGTAGCTGGTAAGGTAAGTGCAGGCAGGTGTAGATCAAACCATTTTATTTCTATATATTTGGGGGGCCAATATAGACCTCTGCATACTGCTAAGATTCTGAGAAGTTACCCCATTATTTTTTTTTTTACAGTAGTCATTTACTATATGGATGGGTGGATGCATGCATGCCCAAACCTCTTACCCCACCCAAAATAAAGCCCTTGCTGGGTGCGTAGCCGTGTGTGCATGCCACTCTGGCCGTTCTTATCCGCTCTCTGGGGGCGTGCACAAAGTGGTGGCATTGCTAATGCATTGACCTGCCTTGGTTGCCATGGCAACCAAGGCAAAGTTCATATCCAGCCAGCTCATAGGGCAAAGGTCGTATCCAGCTAGCTGGGGTGATGTCATCAAGGCAGCGATGACATATATAGATGCCTACATAGGGGCAGGCAGCTTAGTTGCAGCCAGGCTTGCAACCAGGTAGGTAGCGTAGGTAGGTAGCTGGTAAGGTAAGTGCAGGCAGGTGTAGATCAAACCATTTTATTTCTATATATTTGGGGGGCCAATATAGACCTCTGCATACTGCTAAGATTCTGAGAAGTTACCCCATTTTTTTTTTTTTTTTACAGTAGTCATTTACTATATGGATGGGTGGATGCATGCATGCCCAAACCTCTTACCCCACCCAAAATAAAGCCCTTGCTGGGTGCGTAGCCGTGTGTGCATGCCACTCTGGCCGTTCTTATCCGCTCTCTGGGGGCGTGCACAAAGTGGTGGCATTGCTAATGCATTGACCTGCCTTGGTTGCCATGGCAACACAAGTCAAAGTTCATATCCAGCCAGCTCATAGGGCAAAGGTCGTATCCAGCTAGCTGGGGTGATGTCATCAAGGCAGCGATGACATATATAGATGCCTACATAGGGGCAGGCAGCTTAGTTGCAGCCAGGCTTGCAACCAGGTAGGTAGCTGGTAAGGTAAGTGCAGGCAGGTGTAGATCAAACCATTTTATTTCTATATATTTGGGGGGCCAATATAGACCTCTGCATACTGCTAAGATTCTGAGAAGTTACCCCATTTTTTTTTTTTTTACAGTAGTCATTTACTATATGGATGGGTGGATGCATGCATGCCCAAACCTCTTACCCCACCCAAAATAAAGCCCTTGCTGGGTGCGTAGCCGTGTGTGCATGCCACTCTGGCCGTTCTTATCCGCTCTCTGGGGGCGTGCACAAAGTGGTGGCATTGCTAATGCATTGACCTGCCTTGGTTGCCATGGCAACCAAGGCAAAGTTCATATCCAGCCAGCTCATAGGGCAAAGGTCGTATCCAGCTAGCTGGGGTGATGTCATCAAGGCAGCGATGACATATATAGATGCCTATATAGGGGCAGGCAGCTTAGTTGCAGCCAGGCTTGCAACCAGGTAGGTAGGTAGCTGGTAAGGTAAGTGCAGGCAGGTGTAGATCAAACCATTTTATTTCTATATATTTGGGGGGCCAATATAGACCTCTGCATACTGCTAAGATTCTGAGAAGTTACCCCATTTTTTTTTTTTACAGTAGTCATTTACTATATGGATGGGTGGATGCATGCATGCCCAAACCTCTTACCCCACCCAAAATAAAGCCCTTGCTGGGTGCGTAGCCGTGTGTGCATGCCACTCTGGCCGTTCTTATCCGCTCTCTGGGGGCGTGCACAAAGTGGTGGCATTGCTAATGCATTGACCTGCCTTGGTTGCCATGGCAACACAAGTCAAAGTTCATATCCAGCCAGCTCATAGGGCAAAGGTCGTATCCAGCTAGCTGGGGTGATGTCATCAAGGCAGCGATGACATATATAGATGCCTACATAGGGGCAGGCAGCTTAGTTGCAGCCAGGCTTGCAACCAGGTAGGTAGCTGGTAAGGTAAGTGCAGGCAGGTGTAGATCAAACCATTTTATTTCTATATATTTGGGGGGCCAATATAGACCTCTGCATACTGCTAAGATTCTGAGAAGTTACCCCATTTTTTTTTTTTTTACAGTAGTCATTTACTATATGGATGGGTGGATGCATGCATGCCCAAACCTCTTACCCCACCCAAAATAAAGCCC
Source organism: Dendropsophus ebraccatus (assembly GCF_027789765.1). Classification (NCBI taxonomy): domain Eukaryota; kingdom Metazoa; phylum Chordata; class Amphibia; order Anura; family Hylidae; genus Dendropsophus; species Dendropsophus ebraccatus. The sequence goes on along the minus strand of NW_027209954.1, from coordinate 30,193 downwards.
TTGCTGGGTGCGTAGCCGTGTGTGCATGCCACTCTGGCCGTTCTTATCCGCTCTCTGGGGGCGTGCACAAAGTGGTGGCATTGCTAATGCATTGACCTGCCTTGGTTGCCATGGCAACACAAGTCAAAGTTCATATCCAGCCAGCTCATAGGGCAAAGGTCGTATCCAGCTAGCTGGGGTGATGTCATCAAGGCAGCGATGACATATATAGATGCCTACATAGGGGCAGGCAGCTTAGTTGCAGCCAGGCTTGCAACCAGGTAGGTAGCGTAGGTAGGTAGCTGGTAAGGTAAGTGCAGGCAGGTGTAGATCAAACCATTTTATTTCTATATATTTGGGGGGCCAATATAGACCTCTGCATACTGCTAAGATTCTGAGAAGTTACCCCATTTTTTTTTTTTTTTACAGTAGTCATTTACTATATGGATGGGTGGATGCATGCATGCCCAAACCTCTTACCCCACCCAAAATAAAGCCCTTGCTGGGTGCGTAGCCGTGTGTGCATGCCACTCTGGCCGTTCTTATCCGCTCTCTGGGGGCGTGCACAAAGTGGTGGCATTGCTAATGCATTGACCTGCCTTGGTTGCCATGGCAACACAAGTCAAAGTTCATATCCAGCCAGCTCATAGGGCAAAGGTCGTATCCAGCTAGCTGGGGTGATGTCATCAAGGCAGCGATGACATATATAGATGCCTACATAGGGGCAGGCAGCTTAGTTGCAGCCAGGCTTGCAACTAGGTAGGTAGCTGGTAAGGTAAGTGCAGGCAGGTGTAGATCAAACCATTTTATTTCTATATATTTGGGGGGCCAATATAGACCTCTGCATACTGCTAAGATTCTGAGAAGTTACCCCATTTTTTTTTTTTTTTACAGTAGTCATTTACTATATGGATGGGTGGATGCATGCATGCCCAAACCTCTTACCCCACCCAAAATAAAGCCCTTGCTGGGTGCGTAGCCGTGTGTGCATGCCACTCTGGCCGTTCTTATCCGCTCTCTGGGGGCGTGCACAAAGTGGTGGCATTGCTAATGCATTGACCTGCCTTGGTTGCCATGGCAACACAAGTCAAAGTTCATATCCAGCCAGCACATAGGGCAAAGGTCGTATCCAGCTAGCTGGGGTGATGTCATCAAGGCAGCGATGACATATATAGATGCCTACATAGGGGCAGGCAGCTTAGTTGCAGCCAGGCTTGCAACCAGGTAGGTAGCGTAGGTAGGTAGCTGGTAAGGTAAGTGCAGGCAGGTGTAGATCAAACCATTTTATTTCTATATATTTGGGGGGCCAATATAGACCTCTGCATACTGCTAAGATTCTGAGAAGTTACCCCATTTTTTTTTTTTTTTACAGTAGTCATTTACTATATGGATGGGTGGATGCATGCATGCCCAAACCTCTTACCCCACCCAAAATAAAGCCCTTGCTGGGTGCGTAGCCGTGTGTGCATGCCACTCTGGCCGTTCTTATCCGCTCTCTGGGGGCGTGCACAAAGTGGTGGCATTGCTAATGCATTGACCTGCCTTGGTTGCCATGGCAACACAAGTCAAAGTTCATATCCAGCCAGCTCATAGGGCAAAGGTCGTATCCAGCTAGCTGGGGTGATGTCATCAAGGCAGCGATGACATATATAGATGCCTACATAGGGGCAGGCAGCTTAGTTGCAGCCAGGCTTGCAACCAGGTAGGTAGCTGGTAAGGTAAGTGCAGGCAGGTGTAGATCAAACCATTTTATTTCTATATATTTGGGGGGCCAATATAGACCTCTGCATACTGCTAAGATTCTGAGAAGTTACCCCATTTTTTTTTTTTTTACAGTAGTCATTTACTATATGGATGGGTGGATGCATGCATGCCCAAACCTCTTACCCCACCCAAAATAAAGCCCTTGCTGGGTGCGTAGCCGTGTGTGCATGCCACTCTGGCCGTTCTTATCCGCTCTCTGGGGGCGTGCACAAAGTGGTGGCATTGCTAATGCATTGACCTGCCTTGGTTGCCATGGCAACACAAGTCAAAGTTCATATCCAGCCAGCTCATAGGGCAAAGGTCGTATCCAGCTAGCTGGGGTGATGTCATCAAGGCAGCGATGACATATATAGATGCCTACATAGGGGCAGGCAGCTTAGTTGCAGCCAGGCTTGCAACCAGGTAGGTAGCGTAGGTAGGTAGCTGGTAAGGTAAGTGCAGGCAGGTGTAGATCAAACCATTTTATTTCTATATATTTGGGGGGCCAATATAGACCTCTGCATACTGCTAAGATTCTGAGAAGTTACCCCATTTTTTTTTTTTTTTACAGTAGTCATTTACTATATGGATGGGTGGATGCATGCATGCCCAAACCTCTTACCCCACCCAAAATAAAGCCCTTGCTGGGTGCGTAGCCGTGTGTGCATGCCACTCTGGCCGTTCTTATCCGCTCTCTGGGGGCGTGCACAAAGTGGTGGCATTGCTAATGCATTGACCTGCCTTGGTTGCCATGGCAACACAAGTCAAAGTTCATATCCAGCCAGCTCATAGGGCAAAGGTCGTATCCAGCTAGCTGGGGTGATGTCATCAAGGCAGCGATGACATATATAGGTGCCTATATAGGGGCAGGCAGCTTAGTTGCAGCCAGGCTTGCAACCAGGTAGGTAGCTGGTAAGGTAAGTGCAGGCAGGTGTAGATCAAACCATTTTATTTCTATATATTTGGGGGGGCCAATATAGACCTCTGCATACTGCTAAGATTCTGAGAAGTTACCCCATTTTTTTTTTTTTTTACAGTAGTCATTTACTATATGGATGGGTGGATGCATGCATGCCCAAACCTCTTACCCCACCCAAAATAAAGCCCTTGCTGGGTGCGTAGCCGTGTGTGCATGCCACTCTGGCCGTTCTTATCCGCTCTCTGGGGGCGTGCACAAAGTGGTGGCATTGCTAATGCATTGACCTGCCTTGGTTGCCATGGCAACACAAGTCAAAGTTCATATCCAGCCAGCTCATAGGGCAAAGGTCGTATCCAGCTAGCTGGGGTGATGTCATCAAGGCAGCGATGACATATATAGATGCCTACATAGGGGCAGGCAGCTTAGTTGCAGCCAGGCTTGCAACCAGGTAGGTAGCGTAGGTAGGTAGCTGGTAAGGTAAGTGCAGGCAGGTGTAGATCAAACCATTTTATTTCTATATATTTGGGGGGCCAATATAGACCTCTGCATACTGCTAAGATTCTGAGAAGTTACCCCATTTTTTTTTTTTTTTACAGTAGTCATTTACTATATGGATGGGTGGATGCATGCATGCCCAAACCTCTTACCCCACCCAAAATAAAGCCCTTGCTGGGTGCGTAGCCGTGTGTGCATGCCACTCTGGCCGTTCTTATCCGCTCTCTGGGGGCGTGCACAAAGTGGTGGCATTGCTAATGCATTGACCTGCCTTGGTTGCCATGGCAACACAAGTCAAAGTTCATATCCAGCCAGCTCATAGGGCAAAGGTCGTATCCAGCTAGCTGGGGTGATGTCATCAAGGCAGCGATGACATATATAGATGCCTACATAGGGGCAGGCAGCTTAGTTGCAGCCAGGCTTGCAACCAGGTAGGTAGCTGGTAAGGTAAGTGCAGGCAGGTGTAGATCAAACCATTTTATTTCTATATATTTGGGGGGCCAATATAGACCTCTGCATACTGCTAAGATTCTGAGAAGTTACCCCATTTTTTTTTTTTTTACAGTAGTCATTTACTATGTGGATGGGTGGATGCATGCATGCCCAAACCTCTTACCCCACCCAAAATAAAGCCCTTGCTGGGTGCGTAGCCGTGTGTGCATGCCACTCTGGCCGTTCTTATCCGCTCTCTGGGGGCGTGCACAAAGTGGTGGCATTGCTAATGCATTGACCTGCCTTGGTTGCCATGGCAACACAAGTCAAAGTTCATATCCAGCCAGCTCATAGGGCAAAGGTCGTATCCAGCTAGCTGGGGTGATGTCATCAAGGCAGCGATGACATATATAGATGCCTACATAGGGGCAGGCAGCTTAGTTGCAGCCAGGCTTGCAACCAGGTAGGTAGCTGGTAAGGTAAGTGCAGGCAGGTGTAGATCAAACCATTTTATTTCTATATATTTGGGGGGCCAATATAGACCTCTGCATACTGCTAAGATTCTGAGAAGTTACCCCATTTTTTTTTTTTTTACAGTAGTCATTTACTATATGGATGGGTGGATGCATGCATGCCCAAACCTCTTACCCCACCCAAAATAAAGCCCTTGCTGGGTGCGTAGCCGTGTGTGCATGCCACTCTGGCCGTTCTTATCCGCTCTCTGGGGGCGTGCACAAAGTGGTGGCATTGCTAATGCATTGACCTGCCTTGGTTGCCATGGCAACACAAGTCAAAGTTCATATCCAGCCAGCTCATAGGGCAAAGGTCGTATCCAGCTAGCTGGGGTGATGTCATCAAGGCAGCGATGACATATATAGGTGCCTATATAGGGGCAGGCAGCTTAGTTGCAGCCAGGCTTGCAACCAGGTAGGTAGCTGGTAAGGTAAGTGCAGGCAGGTGTAGATCAAACCATTTTATTTCTATATATTTGGGGGGCCAATATAGACCTCTGCATACTGCTAAGATTCTGAGAAGTTACCCCATTTTTTTTTTTTTTTACAGTAGTCATTTACTATATGGATGGGTGGATGCATGCATGCCCAAACCTCTTACCCCACCCAAAATAAAGCCCTTGCTGGGTGCGTAGCCGTGTGTGCATGCCACTCTGGCCGTTCTTATCCGCTCTCTGGGGGCGTGCACAAAGTGGTGGCATTGCTAATGCATTGACCTGCCTTGGTTGCCATGGCAACACAAGTCAAAGTTCATATCCAGCCAGCTCATAGGGCAAAGGTCGTATCCAGCTAGCTGGGGTGATGTCATCAAGGCAGCGATGACATATATAGATGCCTACATAGGGGCAGGCAGCTTAGTTGCAGCCAGGCTTGCAACCAGGTAGGTAGCGTAGGTAGGTAGCTGGTAAGGTAAGTGCAGGCAGGTGTAGATCAAACCATTTTATTTCTATATATTTGGGGGGCCAATATAGACCTCTGCATACTGCTAAGATTCTGAGAAGTTACCCCATTTTTTTTTTTTTTTACAGTAGTCATTTACTATATGGATGGGTGGATGCATGCATGCCCAAACCTCTTACCCCACCCAAAATAAAGCCCTTGCTGGGTGCGTAGCCGTGTGTGCATGCCACTCTGGCCGTTCTTATCCGCTCTCTGGGGGCGTGCACAAAGTGGTGGCATTGCTAATGCATTGACCTGCCTTGGTTGCCATGGCAACACAAGTCAAAGTTCATATCCAGCCAGCTCATAGGGCAAAGGTCGTATCCAGCTAGCTGGGGTGATGTCATCAAGGCAGCGATGACATATATAGATGCCTACATAGGGGCAGGCAGCTTAGTTGCAGCCAGGCTTGCAACCAGGTAGGTAGCTGGTAAGGTAAGTGCAGGCAGGTGTAGATCAAACCATTTTATTTTTATATATTTGGGGGGCCAATATAGACCTCTGCATACTGCTAAGATTCTGAGAAGTTACCCCATTTTTTTTTTTTTTTACAGTAGTCATTTACTATATGGATGGGTGGTTGCATGCATGCCCAAACCTCTTACCCCACCCAAAATAAAGCCCTTGCTGGGTGCGTAGCCGTGTGTGCATGCCACTCTGGCCGTTCTTATCCGCTCTCTGGGGGCGTGCACAAAGTGGTGGCATTGCTAATGCATTGACCTGCCTTGGTTGCCATGGCAACACAAGTCAAAGTTCATATCCAGCCAGCTCATAGGGCAAAGGTCGTATCCAGCTAGCTGGGGTGATGTCATCAAGGCAGCGATGACATATATAGATGCCTACATAGGGGCAGGCAGCTTAGTTGCAGCCAGGCTTGCAACCAGGTAGGTAGCTGGTAAGGTAAGTGCAGGCAGGTGTAGATCAAACCATTTTATTTCTATATATTTGGGGGGCCAATATAGACCTCTGCATACTGCTAAGATTCTGAGAAGTTACCCCATTTTTTAATTTTTTTTTACAGTAGTCATTTACTATATGGATGGGTGGATGCATGCATGCCCAAACCTCTTACCCCACCCAAAATAAAGCCCTTGCTGGGTGCGTAGCCGTGTGTGCATGCCACTCTGGCCGTTCTTATCCGCTCTCTGGGGGCGTGCACAAAGTGGTGGCATTGCTAATGCATTGACCTGCCTTGGTTGCCATGGCAACACAAGTCAAAGTTCATATCCAGCCAGCTCATAGGGCAAAGGTCGTATCCAGCTAGCTGGGGTGATGTCATCAAGGCAGCGATGACATATATAGATGCCTACATAGGGGCAGGCAGCTTAGTTGCAGCCAGGCTTGCAACCAGGTAGGTAGCTGGTAAGGTAAGTGCAGGCAGGTGTAGATCAAACCATTTTATTTCTATATATTTGGGGGGCCAATATAGACCTCTGCATACTGCTAAGATTCTGAGAAGTTACCCCATTTTTTTTTTTTTTACAGTAGTCATTTACTATATGGATGGGTGGATGCATGCATGCCCAAACCTCTTACCCCACCCAAAATAAAGCCCTTGCTGGGTGCGTAGCCGTGTGTGCATGCCACTCTGGCCGTTCTTATCCGCTCTCTGGGGGCGTGCACAAAGTGGTGGCATTGCTAATGCATTGACCTGCCTTGGTTGCCATGGCAACACAAGTCAAAGTTCATATCCAGCCAGCTCATAGGGCAAAGGTTGTATCCAGCTAGCTGGGGTGATGTCATCAAGGCAGCGATGACATATATAGATGCCTACATAGGGGCAGGCAGCTTAGTTGCAGCCAGGCTTGCAACCAGGTAGGTAGCGTAGGTAGGTAGCTGGTAAGGTAAGTGCAGGCAGGTGTAGATCAAACCATTTTATTTCTATATATTTGGGGGGCCAATATAGACCTCTGCATACTGCTAAGATTCTGAGAAGTTACCCCATTTTTTTTTTTTTTTTACAGTAGTCATTTACTATATGGATGGGTGGATGCATGCATGCCCAAACCTCTTACCCCACCCAAAATAAAGCCCTTGCTGGGTGCGTAGCCGTGTGTGCATGCCACTCTGGCCGTTCTTATCCGCTCTCTGGGGGCGTGCACAAAGTGGTGGCATTGCTAATGCATTGACCTGCCTTGGTTGCCATGGCAACACAAGTCAAAGTTCATATCCAGCCAGCTCATAGGGCAAAGGTCGTATCCAGCTAGCTGGGGTGATGTCATCAAGGCAGCGATGACATATATAGATGCCTACATAGGGGCAGGCAGCTTAGTTGCAGCCAGGCTTGCAACCAGGTAGGTAGCTGGTAAGGTAAGTGCAGGCAGGTGTAGATCAAACCATTTTATTTCTATATATTTGGGGGGCCAATATAGACCTCTGCATACTGCTAAGATTCTGAGAAGTTACCCCATTTTTTTTTTTTTTACAGTAGTCATTTACTATATGGATGGGTGGATGCATGCATGCCCAAACCTCTTACCCCACCCAAAATAAAGCCCTTGCTGGGTGCGTAGCCGTGTGTGCATGCCACTCTGGCCGTTCTTATCCGCTCTCTGGGGGCGTGCACAAAGTGGTGGCATTGCTAATGCATTGACCTGCCTTGGTTGCCATGGCAACACAAGTCAAAGTTCATATCCAGCCAGCTCATAGGGCAAAGGTCGTATCCAGCTAGCTGGGGTGATGTCATCAAGGCAGCGATGACATATATAGATGCCTACATAGGGGCAGGCAGCTTAGTTGCAGCCAGGCTTGCAACCAGGTAGGTAGCGTAGGTAGGTAGCTGGTAAGGTAAGTGCAGGCAGGTGTAGATCAAACCATTTTATTTCTATATATTTGGGGGGCCAATATAGACCTCTGCATACTGCTAAGATTCTGAGAAGTTACCCCATTTTTTTTTTTTTTACAGTAGTCATTTACTATATGGATGGGTGGATGCATGCATGCCCAAACCTCTTACCCTACCCAAAATAAAGCCCTTGCTGGGTGCGTAGCCGTGTGTGCATGCCACTCTGGCCGTTCTTATCCGCTCTCTGGGGACGTGCACAAAGTGGTGGCATTGCTAATGCATTGACCTGCCTTGGTTGCCATGGCAACACAAGTCAAAGTTCATATCCAGCCAGCTCATAGGGCAAAGGTCGTATCCAGCTAGCTGGGGTGATGTCATCAAGGCAGCGATGACATATATAGGTGCCTACATAGGGGCAGGCAGCTTAGTTGCAGCCAGGCTTGCAACCAGGTAGGTAGCGTAGGTAGGTAGCTGGTAAGGTAAGTGCAGGCAGGTGTAGATCAAACCATTTTATTTCTATATATTTGGGGGGCCAATATAGACCTCTGCATACTGCTAAGATTCTGAGAAGTTACCCCATTTTTTTTTTTTTTTACAGTAGTCATTTACTATATGGATGGGTGGATGCATGCATGCCCAAACCTCTTACCCCACCCAAAATAAAGCCCTTGCTGGGTGCGTAGCCGTGTGTGCATGCCACTCTGGCCGTTCTTATCCGCTCTCTGGGGGCGTGCACAAAGTGGTGGCATTGCTAATGCATTGACCTGCCTTGGTTGCCATGGCAACACAAGTCAAAGTTCATATCCAGCCAGCTCATAGGGCAAAGGTCGTATCCAGCTAGCTGGGGTGATGTCATCAAGGCAGCGATGACATATATAGATGCCTACATAGGGGCAGGTGTAATAAGGCTGAGGTTTAAAAAAAGAAGGAAAAGTGTGATTTGGAGGGAAATTTGAATGATCCAGGACGGCAAAAGAAATCTTGTAGGTAAAAATATGGTGGGTTTAATTCTTCACCAAAGGAGGTACAAATATCATATAAGCAGGATACCAATCATAAGAGAAATAAGGCAATAGTCTTACAAATGTCTTAGAATGTCTCTGTGGTTCAAGTCTCAGAGTCCCAAAAACGCTGGGGATGTAGTCTCTTTCCCAATGGTGACTCCAGATTTGGCTAGAGAACAAAGAACTTCCTTGGGTGAATTCCTGAGGTGGGGGCTAACAAACCCCAGATGTGCGTGGAGGCTTCTCTTGAAAGATGGTATACAAAAAGACCCCCAACCAACTAACCTTCTAAGTCTATATACTCTCCTGACCGGGAAAATATATACACTTATGCCCAAATATGGTTACACCCAGTACAACTTATATCCCAAAAATGGTATACTGGCAAAGCTCCAAGTGGATTGGTCAAGCTGGACACGTAGCTATATCTCACTATGATCCATACATTACCCACGTGACCATTTAGACACGACCATATTAGGACTTCCAGTCATCCACCATTTTGGAGGTCAAGAAATTACTAGGTGAGAGTTCAGCCCTATACTCAATATGAGAGTGGAGAAGAGAATGAGACTGTAATACAGTGTAGATATATCTTGTATGATAATAATTTGATTCCACTAATGCCAAAGATAATATGATCCATTCAGCCATTAATAAGGTTAGATGTTATAGATGGGGTTACCGGTTATTAGTTTTTTACAGCAGGCAGCTTAGTTGCAGCCAGGCTTGCAACCAGGTAGGTAGCTGGTAAGGTAAGTGCAGGCAGGTGTAGATCAAACCATTTTATTTCTATATATTTGGGGGGCCAATATAGACCTCTGCATACTGCTAAGATTCTGAGAAGTTACCCCATTTTTTTTTTTTTTACAGTAGTCATTTACTATATGGATGGGTGGATGCATGCATGCCCAAACCTCTTACCCCACCCAAAATAAAGCCCTTGCTGGGTGCGTAGCCGTGTGTGCATGCCACTCTGGCCGTTCTTATCCGCTCTCTGGGGGCGTGCACAAAGTGGTGGCATTGCTAATGCATTGACCTGCCTTGGTTGCCATGGCAACACAAGTCAAAGTTCATATCCAGCCAGCTCATAGGGCAAAGGTCGTATCCAGCTAGCTGGGGTGATGTCATCAAGGCAGCGATGACATATATAGGTGCCTATATAGGGGCAGGCAGCTTAGTTGCAGCCAGGCTTGCAACCAGGTAGGTAGCGTAGGTAGGTAGCTGGTAAGGTAAGTGCAGGCAGGTGTAGATCAAACCATTTTATTTCTATATATTTGGGGGGCCAATATAGACCTCTGCATACTGCTAAGATTCTGAGAAGTTACCCCATTTTTTTTTTTTTTACAGTAGTCATTTACTATATGGATGGGTGGATGCATGCATGCCCAAACCTCTTACCCCACCCAAAATAAAGCCCTTGCTGGGTGCGTAGCCGTGTGTGCATGCCACTCTGGCCGTTCTTATCCGCTCTCTGGGGGCGTGCACAAAGTGGTGGCATTGCTAATGCATTGACCTGCCTTGGTTGCCATGGCAACACAAGTCAAAGTTCATATCCAGCCAGCTCATAGGGCAAAGGTCGTATCCAGCTAGCTGGGGTGATGTCATCAAGGCAGCGATGACATATATAGATGCCTACATAGGGGCAGGCAGCTTAGTTGCAGCCAGGCTTGCAACCAGGTAGGTAGCTGGTAAGGTAAGTGCAGGCAGGTGTAGATCAAACCATTTTATTTCTATATATTTGGGGGGCCAATATAGACCTCTGCATACTGCTAAGATTCTGAGAAGTTACCCCATTTTTTTTTTTTTTACAGTAGTCATTTACTATATGGATGGGTGGATGCATGCATGCCCAAACCTCTTACCCCACCCAAAATAAAGCCCTTGCTGGGTGCGTAGCCGTGTGTGCATGCCACTCTGGCCGTTCTTATCCGCTCTCTGGGGGCGTGCACAAAGTGGTGGCATTGCTAATGCATTGACCTGCCTTGGTTGCCATGGCAACCAAGTCAAAGTTCATATCCAGCCAGCTCATAGGGCAAAGGTCGTATCCAGCTAGCTGGGGTGATGTCATCAAGGCAGCGATGACATATATAGATGCCTACATAGGGGCAGGCAGCTTAGTTGCAGCCAGGCTTGCAACCAGGTAGGTAGCGTAGGTAGGTAGCTGGTAAGGTAAGTGCAGGCAGGTGTAGATCAAACCATTTTATTTCTATATATTTGGGGGGCCAATATAGACCTCTGCATACTGCTAAGATTCTGAGAAGTTACCCCATTTTTTTTTTTTTTTACAGTAGTCATTTACTATATGGATGGGTGGATGCATGCATGCCCAAACCTCTTACCCCACCCAAAATAAAGCCCTTGCTGGGTGCGTAGCCGTGTGTGCATGCCACTCTGGCCGTTCTTATCCGCTCTCTGGGGGCGTGCACAAAGTGGTGGCATTGCTAATGCATTGACCTGCCTTGGTTGCCATGGCAACACAAGTCAAAGTTCATATCCAGCCAGCTCATAGGGCAAAGGTCGTATCCAGCTAGCTGGGGTGATGTCATCAAGGCAGCGATGACATATATAGATGCCTACATAGGGGCAGGTGTAATAAGGCTGAGGTTTAAAAAAAGAAGGAAAAGTGTGATTTGGAGGGAAATTTGAATGATCCAGGACGGCAAAAGAAATCTTGTAGGTAAAAATATGGTGGGTTTAATTCTTCACCAAAGGAGGTACAAATATCATATAAGCAGGATACCAATCATAAGAGAAATAAGGCAATAGTCTTACAAATGTCTTAGAATGTCTCTGTGGTTCAAGTCTCAGAGTCCCAAAAACGCTGGGGATGTAGTCTCTTTCCCAATGGTGACTCCAGATTTGGCTAGAGAACAAAGAACTTCCTTGGGTGAATTCCTGAGGTGGGGGCTAACAAACCCCAGATGTGCGTGGAGGCTTCTCTTGAAAGATGGTATACAAAAAGACCCCCAACCAACTAACCTTCTAAGTCTATATACTCTCCTGACCGGGAAAATATATACACTTATGCCCAAATATGGTTACACCCAGTACAACTTATATCCCAAAAATGGTATACTGGCAAAGCTCCAAGTGGATTGGTCAAGCTGGACACGTAGCTATATCTCACTATGATCCATACATTACCCACGTGACCATTTAGACACGACCATATTAGGACTTCCAGTCATCCACCATTTTGGAGGTCAAGAAATTACTAGGTGAGAGTTCAGCCCTATACTCAATATGAGAGTGGAGAAGAGAATGAGACTGTAATACAGTGTAGATATATCTTGGATGATAATAATTTGATTCCACTAATGCCAAAGATAATATGATCCATTCAGCCATTAATAAGGTTAGATGTTATAGATGGGGTTACCGGTTATTAGTTTTTTACATTTCCCCCTCTTTATGCTTTGGAGATAATTTCCAAGCATAAAATTTTCATGCAAACCCATTCATTCCTCCATTCGTATCACATTCGTATCACATTCATCCGTCACCGCATGTCACACTTTGTCATGGATCGTATTATTTTGCTTGGCTTGTGGTATAACTTGTTCCAAATTGTTTACAGACTTAGTATTTTGTATTCTCTTCACCATTTCTCTTATTATATTGTCTCCTTTGTTTACCTCTAATTTTACCTTGTTATACAATTTTTTCATTCTATACATCAGGAATATTTGATAAATAATACATAATAATACAAGAATAGAAATAATAACAATAGGATTAGATAATATGTTTCCTGCAGCAGAATTCACAGAAGTTTTCGACCACATATTTATAGATTTCTTTAAGTTTTTCCACCAACTATACCCTGACATCTGATCCCATTCATGTCGGATTTGTTCCAATTGGCCCTGTTGGTGTTGGAAAGTAATATCAGCATTCTGTAATTGTTTCTGTAACACTTCCAATAGCCCTTTATCCTTCTTTATCTCCTCAGTCCATTGCTGCCAAGGGAACTGATTTACCTGAGTAAGATTTAGTTGTATCGGTAACGCTCTGAGATGTTCTGTAGGGAGAGACGTTACACTGATCTTTTTCCCCTGTATCTCTATGGCTTTTACATCGCCTTCTATACAATATAATCCTCTAGATAAAGTCTCTCTATGGATACAAGTGCTAAAAAATGCTGTTACCACTTCCTCCTCCAACATCATCTGGAAACAGATTTTCCTTAATTCTACCTGAGTTACAAGATCATTGATAGATGTCACCATCTCAATTCTTGCCTGGCATGATGTCTGATTGTGATAGCAAGAATGATGAATAACCTTGTCTTGACCCATTAAACAAATGATCTTAGAATCAAAGTGCAGACATGATGATAAGTCTAATTGTACCAAATCATCCCCCTCAACTACAAACTGTGTGTATTGTAAGTGATAGAGAATGACCTGTGTATCACTAACAGGAATACCTAATACTGTGACAGGTACGAGTGACTGTTAGTTCCAAGTTATTGGTATTAATGAGGTGCCAATACAAACCTCTTCATCACAGCCGTTCCACTTATTTACCCATAACTCCATGTGTCTTAAGCTGAAGCCATAACGTTCGGGTAAGTTTTTCAATAGACCTAAAGGTACGATGCCACCTTGCAAAGCCTGAGTGATCATCTTTAGGTTAGTTGAGTACTCCACTTGGATCTCTAGACAAGTCCTGGAGACTTGCGTCTCTTCTTGACTTTCTATTAATCCAAGGGAAACCTCCTGAAGATGAGACACTGAGGATCCCAATACTTTGGCTGTATCTAGAATCATACTTTCAACGAGCTGGTTCAACCCTTTTTGTACTGCTACTCCTTTATTACCAATATATCCTCATAGCCTGTTGGAGTACACTCCCATGTTCCTGATTGATTATTGTGTATGTAGTTACCCTGAAACTGTGTAAACCCAGTCTTAGGTCCTGCCTTTATATTCATTTCTATGGTGGCATTATGTTCAAAATGGATTTCTACACAACATGTAGCTTCATATCCCACACAAAGATTCCCCACTAAGTCATTGGCAGTATCAATGTCTCCTGTATCCAACAAATCATCAACGATGGTAACTTCTCTAGATTTGCGTGAGATCAGTTCCTTCTGAGTTGGTTCCTTGAATTCGCTTGCAGATCGTTTAGAAGAATAATGATGTACTTCATATATCGTACATATGGATAATATGAGAAATATTGGTGTTAGGAAACCCCTCTTCTTCACATCCTGTAGACATCGACTTCCCTCTTGAAGATTTCGCTCCGTCCGGAGATGACTTTTATTTGTCATTTTACTTCAGAGAGGTTTGACCTGTAAAGACAAGCAGTATCATTAATCAGGTACAAACAGTTTGCACTGATCAACATGTATCCATAACTTATGCTGTCTACGCTTATTTTTAGTCGTCTTAGCTGTTCTTTGAACTAGGATCATAACCTGACCCATTGTGTCAATGATTTCAAAAGGACCTTCCCAGTTACTTTCCCAAGGTCCACTCTTCCTAAAGGTTTTTATCATTACAAAAGCTCCCTTTACAAATTTAGAAGAATGAGGAGGTACCATGCGCTGCATTCTAGATGCTGCATGCGGTAGAATCGTTTCCAGATTCTCTTGGAGTAACTGTAGCCATTTAGTTCTTGCTATGGCATCTTTCTGTGGTGTCGACAAAAATGGTTCATTAGGAAACACCAGAGGCATTTTCCTACCTGTCATCAATTCAAACGGAGTAAACTGTGTAGTTGAAGAGCTTGACCCTCTGATACTCATCAGTACAAAAGGTATTGCATCAACCCACGTATTACCTCTGTCCAATAACATTTTGGCAATTCTGGACTTAATCGTTCTGTTCATCCTTTCAACAATCCCTGCTGACTGTGGATGATAAGGCACATGGAATCGTTGTTGTATACCTAAGATTGAACATACAGCTTGCATAACTTTGCCAGTAAAATGGCTACCTCGGTCAGAAGATATTAACTTCGGGATCCCCCATGTACAAAAGACATGATTCACCAATGCTCTAGCCGTAGATAAAGCATTGTCTTTCCGGACCGGAACCAGTTCCACCCATTTAGAGAAAACATCCACCACAACTAAGGCATATTTAAGACCATTCTTACCGGCAGCTAGAGGTCCGATATAGTCTATTTGTAAAGATGCCCACGCCCCCTCTGCAGGTGCAATCCTCAGAAGTGGAGGTTTCTGTCCTTTCGGCCTTGGATTCACTTGAGCACAAACAAGACATGACTGAACAACTCGTTGTACAGTCAATTCCATGGAAGTCCAGAAAAATTTTCCTTTAAGGACTTCCATCAACTTCTGTTGACCCAAATGACCCAGACTTTCATGGTTAAAACGAGTGAACTCCATTTGCAAGTGTTTTGGTACAACTGGTAATAAGTTTCCATCTTTTTCATAACACACCACTCCATTTTCACAAACAAATGGATGTGTTATATTGTTCTTGCATTCAATGATGAACTGATCTTTCATCTGCTCCTCACTAAATGATATCACCTTATTCTCAACAATCTTAATTGGTACGGCTTCCAGAGATTCAGTCTCCATCACTATCTCTCCTGTCAGAGCTGCCTCTTTTGCAAGAAAATCCGCCTTCTCATTGCCCACAGCTAAATCACTAGTTCCTTTCCTGTGTCCTGGAACTTTGACAATGGCATATTTGTTAGGATTTTTGGAAGCAAGCTCAAAGATAGTTTGCAATATGTCTTTGTGGACTAACACCTTGTTAGAAGAATCCACAAATCCTCTTCTTTTCCACACAGATAGGTAATCAGTCAATGATCGAACAACATAAGCACTGTCACTGTAAATTACCAAGGGACCACCGTTCTCTCTCTCATTGAGCTCCAAAACTGTTTTTACAGCTTCAAGTTCTGCTCTCTGAGCTGAGAAACCTCCTGGTAATCTGTACATTAATTCTCGACTTTGGTTTGGAAACCAGATGCCACATCCAGTATGATATGTGCCTCTTAGACAGAAACGTGATCCGTCAACAAAAACTGGGTTATCATCTTCTCCTGCTTCTCTTCTGAAGAGAATTGGATACTCCCCCTGAAACGTATCAATGCACTCATGACACTCCCCCTCATACTGCATTAGTTGAGGAAGAACATACTTTGCATTGTGGTCTACTTCAATCTGTTTTGGGGACAAAGCTAACAACCAATGTGCAAATCTCTGATGGGAAACACCTGGCACACTCTTTTCAAGAAGAAGTTTCAAAGTAGAGTGAGGAGTTTGCAAAATTAATTTGTCAAATCCCACAATGTGTTCTGTAGCCTTAACTGCAAAATGCACGCCCACTAGATGCCTGGCACAAGTTTCAAATCCCTTCTCCACCGGAGAAAGAAGTTTAGAAAAATAACCAATGATCCTCCATTCATTACCCTGCTGTTGTAACAGGACAGCTGAGACAGCCGTCTCAGACGTATGAACCTGTATTCCAAAGACCTTTGAGGGATACATTGTAGCCAGAGCTGGAGCTCTCTGCAAATCAAGTTTCAATTGCTCAAAAGCCATCTGCTGTTCATTACCCCAAACAAAGGATTTGTCATCATCAGTATCTTTCAATACATCATACAGAGGCTTGGCCTTCTCTGCAAATCCTTCAATGAACTCTCTGGAAAAATTCACAAGACCCAAAAACTGTCTCAAACTTTTGTATGTTGTAGGGACAGGCAACAATGCAATAGTCTCCACTCTTTCCTGTAGAGGGCGTCTCTGACCAGGACTAATCCAAACTCCCAAGTATCTAACCTCATGTTTCAACAGTTGTACTTTCTTTGGGTTCAATTTCAGCCCAGATTCATGCAACACTCTGAACAATTCATCCAACAAAATCAGATGAGTCTCCCTGTCCTCTGTTGCCAACAAAATGTCATCCACATATTGCAAAATACAATCTGGCCTAGAAAATTTTGACAACACCTTTGCCAACGCCTGATGAAATACACTTGGGGATAGGTGAGCCCCTTGCGGAAGCCTGCAAAAAACGTACTGTTCATCGCCGAACGAAAAACTGAATTTATATCTCGATTCTTTTTGCATAATTAACGAGAAGAAGCCGTTACTTACATCTAACACAGTAAAATATTTCGCCCTTGCGTTCAACCGCGCCATTATATCAGGTGTGCTGGCCACAATAGGCGCTACATTTGGCGTATACTTATTAAACAACCTCAAATCCAAAAGCATCCTGACTGATTTGTCACTTTTCATCACTGCCCAAATTGGATTGTTTGTTATTGAATTGGCTTTGCAAACAACTCCTTGTTGAAGAAATTCCTTAATTATCTTAGACAAAGGCTCTATGGTTTCTGGCGGCAACTTGTACTGCTTCTGTGGGGGAGGGTCTAATCCATCCACTCTGACTTCAAATCCTTTCAATGTTCCAACCTCATTCCTGAACTGAGCCCATAGAGAAGGATATTTCTGCACAATCTCAACAAGTTCCAGATTATCATTGTCTACCTCTGGCCAAACATGATTTGGAGAAATTTGCTCAACCAAATTAATCCCTGCAACTGAAGCATAATCACTTGGATCAACCACCACAGCTTTACAATTTTTATTGCCTTTCCAGATCACTTGATTTGCTAGATCAATGATCCAGCCTTTGGCTTTCATCAAATCAGTACCAAGAATATTCTGAGAACTAGGACAATACCAAACATCAATCTCTATGCTCAAATAACCAGGAATCTCAAACAAAACACCTTTCACCAAAGTTGCGTCAGTGGTCCCCTTCCCACTGAAACCAACAATTGTACAAACTGGAGCATTAGGGCTTAACAACATGTGCTGCTGATTAGTTACACTGAGCTGAGCTCCTGTATCCAAAAGGAATGTGACGTCATTACCATCAAGAATCCCCCTCACAAACGGCCTTCCACAATTATCCACTGAGAAAGGGGCTACAAGTTCCAGTGAACAATGGGTTAAAACATTCTTTAGTCAATGGGAGGATGGCACACCCTCCTCAGGTCTCCCTGCCCCCCTGCTGTCCGGGATAGCAGAACCATTCTTTTTCATTTCCTGTATCTGTCTTGTTAGGTCTGCATACGGAGATGTAGAAGTACTTTCTCCAGACACAGAATTTGTAATAGTCGGGGCTGTTGGGACTAAACCATTCTCATGGGACCTAGAAAGTTGTCTACGGAGAAAAGCACGGCACTGATTTTTGATGTGACCAGGCCTCTTACAAAAAAAAACACGTGACCTGAATTCTACCTCTTTTCTGGGTCCTAAATTCCCCCTGTCCAGCAGCCTGATGTATCTGTGGCTTGGGTAGGCTGCCCTGGGTTTGCTCTAACTGTTGATCACTTTTATTCTGTACCGTTGCAACCTTAGCCTTCACCTGATTCACTTTGATTGATCTCCTTATGCGATCAATAAAAGTAGCCGCCTCATGCAAGGATGGCTTTTCTGACGCAATATGCAAAGACAAAGAATCCAAATAACCAAACTTTTTCACAAATGCAGCAATCATTTCCGGAGGCTCCTCCCCCTCCTCCACCTTCATTACCATGCGGTACGCTTTCTCAAATTTCATCAGAAATGAGAACGGGTCCTCCTGTGGGCTAACTTTTAATGATTCCAGTATAGACAAAGAAGGGAGAGGCTCTCCTGTCATAAACAGAAGTAATTGCCTCAACCGATCCGAATCCGAACTATGATAGCCATCGCTCCTCGGAGATGTCTCTAATCTTTTTGACATATGGGAGGGTAACCAAACCTTGAATACTTTATTCTTTTGTTCCTCAGTCAGATTAAACTTATCACAATTCGACTCAAAAAGATCAATGTTAAAGAATGCATCCATCCTGTCATTAAAAGCCGGAATATCCTTTGCTATTTTCATCAACTGATCATGAATTTTCAAATTCAACTTAGCAGCTCTCTCATGCAATTTTCTTCGTTTTATTACATCTGTACTAATAATCTCTTCGTCCTCGCTATCTATTACATTTCCGGAAACATTCGGATTTGGCACAAAAGACCCATCTGCAGTAGTTTTACTTTTCTTAGTTAATGTACACACATTTCTGTTATTCCTATGATCAATCCTGTTACCCCTGGATATGTCTGATAACAACTGCGTCTTTACATCAATTTCCTGTTCATACAATTCAAGCTGCTGTGCCAAAATGAAACAGTTCTCGCAATCTGAATAATCCTTCTCTGACTTTGTCTCTGCCTGCTGAACCACACAGACATTTCTTCTTTGACCGTCCTCTATTAGTATACCATTGAAAATCTTTACCAGATTTAAAACATTTCTAAGTTTTCTTTTCTCTTTATCTATACACAACAATTTCTTGTCAATCAATTTATTACTCTCCAAACATTGCTGATACAATCTCTCCCATAACTGTGCATTTGTCTGACAATTATCAAAGCTAAACTGTACATTGCTTTTACTGGCATAGCTATCAATGAAATCCATCCTCTATATATGATATAAAGAAGGAATGAAAATACTCACACTCTGGTAGCTTTTAGATGTTCTCCTCCTGGGATGCTATCTGCGTCACTGCCTGGATGCTGAAGGACGCTTCCGTTGTGACTCCTTTAATAGCCTTTAAATCCCGGACTGTAAACCTCGTGCTTCAGGTCCTTTTCTTTGTTTATTTATTTGTCCGTAACCTTGTACAAACAACGCACAAGTCTGTCCCCCCTGAACTAGGTGAGGATCCAAAAATAAATAAAGAATCTGGTTGGCTCGCCACTCTGTAACAAGGCTGAGGTTTAAAAAAAGAAGGAAAAGTGTGATTTGGAGGGAAATTTGAATGATCCAGGACGGCAAAAGAAATCTTGTAGGTAAAAATATGGTGGGTTTAATTCTTCACCAAAGGAGGTACAAATATCATATAAGCAGGATACCAATCATAAGAGAAATAAGGCAATAGTCTTACAAATGTCTTAGAATGTCTCTGTGGCTCAAGTCTCAGAGTCCCAAAAACGCTGGGGATGTAGTCTCTTTCCCAATGGTGACTCCAGATTTGGCTAGAGAACAAAGAACTTCCTTGGGTGAATTCCTGAGGTGGGGGCTAACAAACCCCAGATGTGCGTGGAGGCTTCTCTTGAAAGATGGTATACAAAAAGACCCCCAACCAACTAACCTTCTAAGTCTATATACTCTCCTGACCGGGAAAATATATACACTTATGCCCAAATATGGTTACACCCAGTACAACTTATATCCCAAAAATGGTATACTGGCAAAGCTCCAAGTGGATTGGTCAAGCTGGACACGTAGCTATATCTCACTATGATCCATACATTACCCACGTGACCATTTAGACACAACCATATTAGGACTTCCAGTCATCCACCATTTTGGAGGTCAAGAAATTACTAGGTGAGAGTTCAGCCCTATACTCAATATGAGAGTGGAGAAGAGAATGAGACTGTAATACAGTGTAGATATATCTTGTATGATAATAATTTGATTCCACTAATGCCAAAGATAATATGATCCATTCAGCCATTAATAAGGTTAGATGTTATAGATGGGGTTACCGGTTATTAGTTTTTTACAGCAGGCAGCTTAGTTGCAGCCAGGCTTGCAACCAGGTAGGTAGCTGGTAAGGTAAGTGCAGGCAGGTGTAGATCAAACCATTTTATTTCTATATATTTGGGGGGCCAATATAGACCTCTGCATACTGCTAAGATTCTGAGAAGTTACCCCATTTTTTTTTTTTTACAGTAGTCATTTACTATATGGATGGGTGGATGCATGCATGCCCAAACCTCTTACCCCACCCAAAATAAAGCCCTTGCTGGGTGCGTAGCCGTGTGTGCATGCCACTCTGGCCGTTCTTATCCGCTCTCTGGGGGCGTGCACAAAGTGGTGGCATTGCTAATGCATTGACCTGCCTTGGTTGCCATGGCAACACAAGTCAAAGTTCATATCCAGCCAGCTCATAGGGCAAAGGTCGTATCCAGCTAGCTGGGGTGATGTCATCAAGGCAGCGATGACATATATAGATGCCTACATAGGGGCAGGCAGCTTAGTTGCAGCCAGGCTTGCAACCAGGTAGGTAGCGTAGGTAGGTAGCTGGTAAGGTAAGTGCAGGCAGGTGTAGATCAA
Source organism: Dendropsophus ebraccatus (assembly GCF_027789765.1). Classification (NCBI taxonomy): domain Eukaryota; kingdom Metazoa; phylum Chordata; class Amphibia; order Anura; family Hylidae; genus Dendropsophus; species Dendropsophus ebraccatus. Next base: position 9,278 of record NW_027209954.1, on the reverse strand, counting down.
ACCATTTTATTTCTATATATTTGGGGGGCCAATATAGACCTCTGCATACTGCTAAGATTCTGAGAAGTTACCCCATTTATTTTTATTTTTTTTTTTTTTTACAGTAGTCATTTACTATATGGATGGGTGGATGCATGCATGCCCAAACCTCTTACCCCACCCAAAATAAAGCCCTTGCTGGGTGCGTAGCCGTGTGTGCATGCCACTCTGGCCGTTCTTATCCGCTCTCTGGGGGCGTGCACAAGGTGGTGGCATTGCTAATGCATTGACCTGCCTTGGTTGCCATGGCAACACAAGTCAAAGTTCATATCCAGCCAGCTCATAGGGCAAAGGTCGTATCCAGCTAGCTGGGGTGATGTCATCAAGGCAGCGATGACATATATAGGTGCCTATATAGGGGCAGGCAGCTTAGTTGCAGCCAGGCTTGCAACCAGGTAGGTAGCGTAGGTAGGTAGCTGGTAAGGTAAGTGCAGGCAGGTGTAGATCAAACCATTTTATTTCTATATATTTGGGGGGCCAATATAGACCTCTGCATACTGCTAAGATTCTGAGAAGTTACCCCATTTATTTTTTATTTTTTTATTTTTTTTTTTTTACAGTAGTCATTTACTATATGGATGGGTGGATGCATGCATGCCCAAACCTCTTACCCCACCCAAAATAAAGCCCTTGCTGGGTGCGTAGCCGTGTGTGCATGCCACTCTGGCCGTTCTTATCCGCTCTCTGGGGGCGTGCACAAGGTGGTGGCATTGCTAATGCATTGACCTGCCTTGGTTGCCATGGCAACACAAGTCAAAGTTCATATCCAGCCAGCTCATAGGGCAAAGGTCGAATCCAGCCAGCTGGGGTGATGTCATCAAGGCAGCGATGACATATATAGGTGCCTATATAGGGGCAGGCAGCTTAGTTGCAGCCAGGCTTGCAACCAGGTAGGTAGCGTAGGTAGGTAGCTGGTAAGGTAAGTGCAGGCAGGTGTAGATCAAACCATTTTATTTCTATATATTTGGGGGGCCAATATAGACCTCTGCATACTGCTAAGATTCTGAGAAGTTACCCCATTTATTTTTTTTTTATTTTTTTTTTTTTTTTTACAGTAGTCATTTACTATATGGATGGGTGGATGCATGCATGCCCAAACCTCTTACCCCACCCAAAATAAAGCCCTTGCTGGGTGCGTAGCCGTGTGTGCATGCCACTCTGGCCGTTCTTATCCGCTCTCTGGGGGCGTGCACAAGGTGGTGGCATTGCTAATGCATTGACCTGCCTTGGTTGCCATGGCAACACAAGTCAAAGTTCATATCCAGCCAGCTCATAGGGCAAAGGTCGTATCCAGCTAGCTGGGGTGATGTCATCAAGGCAGCGATGACATATATAGGTGCCTATATAGGGGCAGGCAGCTTAGTTGCAGCCAGGCTTGCAACCAGGTAGGTAGCGTAGGTAGGTAGCTGGTAAGGTAAGTGCAGGCAGGTGTAGATCAAACCATTTTATTTCTATATATTTGGGGGGCCAATATAGACCTCTGCATACTGCTAAGATTCTGAGAAGTTACCCCATTTATTTTTATTTTTTTATTTTTTTTTTTTTTTACAGTAGTCATTTACTATATGGATGGGTGGATGCATGCATGCCCAAACCTCTTACCCCACCCAAAATAAAGCCCTTGCTGGGTGCGTAGCCGTGTGTGCATGCCACTCTGGCCGTTCTTATCCGCTCTCTGGGGGCGTGCACAAAGTGGTGGCATTGCTAATGCATTGACCTGCCTTGGTTGCCATGGCAACACAAGTCAAAGTTCATATCCAGCCAGCTCATAGGGCAAAGGTCGTATCCAGCTAGCTGGGGTTGATGTCATCAAGGCAGCAATGACATATATAGGTGCCTATATAGGAGCAGGCAGCTTTGTTGCAGCCAGGCTTGCAACCAGGTAGGTAGCGTAGGTAGGTAGCTGGTAAGGTAAGTGCAGGCAGGTGTAGATCAAACCATTTTATTTCTATATATTTGGGGGGCCAATATAGACCTCTGCATACTGCTAAGATTCTGAGAAGTTACCCCTTTTTTTTTTTTTTTTTTTTTTTTTTTTTTTACAGTAGTCATTTACTATATGGATGGGTGGATGCATGCATGCCCAAACCTCTTACCCCACCCAAAATAAAGCCCTTGCTGGGTGCGTAGCCGTGTGTGCATGCCACTCTGGCCGTTCTTATCCGCTCTCTGGGGGCGTGCACAAGGTGGTGGCATTGCTAATGCATTGACCTGCCTTGGTTGCCATGGCAACACAAGTCAAAGTTCATATCCAGCCAGCTCATAGGGCAAAGGTCGTATCCAGCTAGCTGGGGTGATGTCATCAAGGCAGCGATGACATATATAGGTGCCTATATAGGGGCAGGCAGCTTAGTTGCAGCCAGGCTTGCAACCAGGTAGGTAGCGTAGGTAGGTAGCTGGTAAGGTAAGTGCAGGCAGGTGTAGATCAAACCATTTTATTTCTATATATTTGGGGGGCCAATATAGACCTCTGCATACTGCTAAGATTCTGAGAAGTTACCCCATTTATTTTTTTATTTTTTTTTTTTTTACAGTAGTCATTTACTATATGGATGGGTGGATGCATGCATGCCCAAACCTCTTACCCCACCCAAAATAAAGCCCTTGCTGGGTGCGTAGCCGTGTGTGCATGCCACTCTGGCCGTTCTTATCCGCTCTCTGGGGGCGTGCACAAGGTGGTGGCATTGCTAATGCATTGACCTGCCTTGGTTGCCATGGCAACACAAGTCAAAGTTCATATCCAGCCAGCTCATAGGGCAAAGGTCGTATCCAGCTAGCTGGGGTGATGTCATCAAGGCAGCGATGACATATATAGGTGCCTATATAGGGGCAGGCAGCTTAGTTGCAGCCAGGCTTGCAACCAGGTAGGTAGCGTAGGTAGGTAGCTGGTAAGGTAAGTGCAGGCAGGTGTAGATCAAACCATTTTATTTCTATATATTTGGGGGGCCAATATAGACCTCTGCATACTGCTAAGATTCTGAGAAGTTACCCCATTTATTTTTTTTTTTTTTTTTTTTTTTTTACAGTAGTCATTTACTATATGGATGGGTGGATGCATGCATGCCCAAACCTCTTACCCCACCCAAAATAAAGCCCTTGCTGGGTGCGTAGCCGTGTGTGCATGCCACTCTGGCCGTTCTTATCCGCTCTCTGGGGGCGTGCACAAGGTGGTGGCATTGCTAATGCATTGACCTGCCTTGGTTGCCATGGCAACACAAGTCAAAGTTCATATCCAGCCAGCTCATAGGGCAAAGGTCGTATCCAGCTAGCTGGGGTGATGTCATCAAGGCAGCGATGACATATATAGGTGCCTATATAGGGGCAGGCAGCTTAGTTGCAGCCAGGCTTGCAACCAGGTAGGTAGCGTAGGTAGGTAGCTGGTAAGGTAAGTGCAGGCAGGTGTAGATCAAACCATTTTATTTCTATATATTTGGGGGGCCAATATAGACCTCTGCATACTGCTAAGATTCTGAGAAGTTACCCCATTTATTTTTTTTTTTTTATTTTTTTTTTTTACAGTAGTCATTTACTATATGGATGGGTGGATGCATGCATGCCCAAACCTCTTACCCCACCCAAAATAAAGCCCTTGCTGGGTGCGTAGCCGTGTGTGCATGCCACTCTGGCCGTTCTTATCCGCTCTCTGGGGGCGTGCACAAGGTGGTGGCATTGCTAATGCATTGACCTGCCTTGGTTGCCATGGCAACACAAGTCAAAGTTCATATCCAGCCAGCTCATAGGGCAAAGGTCGTATCCAGCTAGCTGGGGTGATGTCATCAAGGCAGCGATGACATATATAGGTGCCTATATAGGGGCAGGCAGCTTAGTTGCAGCCAGGCTTGCAACCAGGTAGGTAGCGTAGGTAGGTAGCTGGTAAGGTAAGTGCAGGCAGGTGTAGATCAAACCATTTTATTTCTATATATTTGGGGGGCCAATATAGACCTCTGCATACTGCTAAGATTCTGAGAAGTTACCCCATTTATTTTTATTTTTTATTTTTATTTTTTTTTACAGTAGTCATTTACTATATGGATGGGTGGATGCATGCATGCCCAAACCTCTTACCCCACCCAAAATAAAGCCCTTGCTGGGTGCGTAGCCGTGTGTGCATGCCACTCTGGCCGTTCTTATCTGCTCTCTGGGGGCGTGCACAAGGTGGTGGCATTGCTAATGCATTGACCTGCCTTGGTTGCCATGGCAACACAAGTCAAAGTTCATATCCAGCCAGCTCATAGGGCAAAGGTCGTATCCAGCTAGCTGGGGTGATGTCATCAAGGCAGCGATGACATATATAGGTGCCTATATAGGGGCAGGCAGCTTAGTTGCAGCCAGGCTTGCAACCAGGTAGGTAGCGTAGGTAGGTAGCTGGTAAGGTAAGTGCAGGCAGGTGTAGATCAAACCATTTTATTTCTATATATTTGGGGGGCCAATATAGACCTCTGCATACTGCTAAGATTCTGAGAAGTTACCCCATTTTTTTTTATTTTTTTTATTTATTTTTTTTACAGTAGTCATTTACTATATGGATGGGTGGATGCATGCATGCCCAAACCTCTTACCCCACCCAAAATAAAGCCCTTGCTGGGTGCGTAGCCGTGTGTGCATGCCACTCTGGCCGTTCTTATCCGCTCTCTGGGGGCGTGCACAAGGTGGTGGCATTGCTAATGCATTGACCTGCCTTGGTTGCCATGGCAACACAAGTCAAAGTTCATATCCAGCCAGCTCATAGGGCAAAGGTCGTATCCAGCTAGCTGGGGTGATGTCATCAAGGCAGCGATGACATATATAGGTGCCTATATAGGCGCAGGCAGCTTAGTTGCAGCCAGGCTTGCAACCAGGTAGGTAGCGTAGGTAGGTAGCTGGTAAGGTAAGTGCAGGCAGGTGTAGATCAAACCATTTTATTTCTATATATTTGGGGGGCCAATATAGACCTCTGCATACTGCTAAGATTCTGAGAAGTTACCCCATTTATTTTTATTTTTTTTATTTTTATTTTTTTACAGTAGTCATTTACTATATGGATGGGTGGATGCATGCATGCCCAAACCTCTTACGCCACCCAAAATAAAGCCCTTGCTGGGTGCGTAGCCGTGTGTGCATGCCACTCTGGCCGTTCTTATCCGCTCTCTGGGGGCGTGCACAAGGTGGTGGCATTGCTAATGCATTGACCTGCCTTAGTTGCCATGGCAACACAAGTCAAAGTTCATATCCAGCCAGCTCATAGGGCAAAGGTCGTATCCAGCTAGCTGGGGTGATGTCATCAAGGCAGCGATGACATATATAGGTGCCTATATAGGGGCAGGCAGCTTAGTTGCAGCCAGGCTTGCAACCAGGTAGGTAGCGTAGGTAGGTAGCTGGTAAGGTAAGTGCAGGCAGGTGTAGATCAAACCATTTTATTTCTATATATTTGGGGGGCCAATATAGACCTCTGCATACTGCTAAGATTCTGAGAAGTTACCCCATTTATTTTTATTTTTTTTTTTTTTTTTTTTTACAGTAGTCATTTACTATATGGATGGGTGGATGCATGCATGCCCAAACCTCTTACCCCACCCAAAATAAAGCCCTTGCTGGGTGCGTAGCCGTGTGTGCATGCCACTCTGGCCGTTCTTATCCGCTCTCTGGGGGGCGTGCACAAGGTGGTGGCATTGCTAATGCATTGACCTGCCTTGGTTGCCATGGCAACACAAGTCAAAGTTTATATCCAGCCAGCTCATAGGGCAAAGGTCGTATCCAGCTAGCTGGGGTGATGTCATCAAGGCAGCGATGACATATATAGGTGCCTATATAGGGGCAGGCAGCTTAGTTGCAGCCAGGCTTGCAACCAGGTAGGTAGCGTAGGTAGGTAGCTGGTAAGGTAAGTGCAGGCAGGTGTAGATCAAACCATTTTATTTCTATATATTTGGGGGGCCAATATAGACCTCTGCATACTGCTAAGATTCTGAGAAGTTACCCCATTTATTTTTATTTATTTTTTTTTTATTTTTTTACAGTAGTCATTTACTATATGGATGGGTGGATGCATGCATGCCCAAACCTCTTACCCCACCCAAAATAAAGCCCTTGCTGGGTGCGTAGCCGTGTGTGCATGCCACTCTGGCCGTTCTTATCCGCTCTCTGGGGGCGTGCACAAGGTGGTGGCATTGCTAATGCATTGACCTGCCTTGGTTGCCATGGCAACACAAGTCAAAGTTCATATCCAGCCAGCTCATAGGGCAAAGGTCGTATCCAGCTAGCTGGGGTGATGTCATCAAGGCAGCGATGACATATATAGGTGCCTATATAGGGGCAGGCAGCTTAGTTGCAGCCAGGCTTGCAACCAGGTAGGTAGCGTAGGTAGGTAGCTGGTAAGGTAAGTGCAGGCAGGTGTAGATCAAACCATTTTATTTCTATATATTTGGGGGGCCAATATAGACCTCTGCATACTGCTAAGATTCTGAGAAGTTACCCCATTTATTTATTTATTTATTTTTTTTATTTTTTTACAGTAGTCATTTACTATATGGATGGGTGGATGCATGCATGCCCAAACCTCTTACCCCACCCAAAATAAAGCCCTTGCTGGGTGCGTAGCCGTGTGTGCATGCCACTCTGGCCGTTCTTATCCGCTCTCTGGGGGCGTGCACAAGGTGGTGGCATTGCTAATGCATTGACCTGCCTTGGTTGCCATGGCAACACAAGTCAAAGTTCATATCCAGCCAGCTCATAGGGCAAAGGTCGTATCCAGCTAGCTGGGGTGATGTCATCAAGGCAGCGATGACATATATAGGTGCCTATATAGGGGCAGGCAGCTTAGTTGCAGCCAGGCTTGCAACCAGGTAGGTAGCGTAGGTAGGTAGCTGGTAAGGTAAGTGCAGGCAGGTGTAGATCAAACCATTTTATTTCTATATATTTGGGGGGCCAATATAGACCTCTGCATACTGCTAAGATTCTGAGAAGTTACCCCATTTATTTTTATTTTTTTTTATTTTTTTACAGTAGTCATTTACTATATGGATGGGTGGATGCATGCATGCCCAAACCTCTTACCCCACCCAAAAATAAAGCCCTTGCTGGGTGCGTAGCCGTGTGTGCATGCCACTCTGGCCGTTCTTATCCGCTCTCTGGGGGCGTGCACAAGGTGGTGGCATTGCTAATGCATTGACCTGCCTTGGTTGCCATGGCAACACAAGTCAAAGTTCATATCCAGCCAGCTCATAGGGCAAAGGTCGTATCCAGCTAGCTTGGGTGATGTCATCAAGGCAGCGATGACATATATAGGTGCCTATATAGGGGCAGGCAGCTTAGTTGCAGCCAGGCTTGCAACCAGGTAGGTAGCGTAGGTAGGTAGCTGGTAAGGTAAGTGCAGGCAGGTGTAGATCAAACCATTTTATTTCTATATATTTGGGGGGCCAATATAGACCTCTGCATACTGCTAAGATTCTGAGAAGTTACCCCATTTATTTTATTTTTTTTTTTTACAGTAGTCATTTACTATATGGATGGGTGGATGCATGCATGCCCAAACCTCTTACCCCACCCAAAATAAAGCCCTTGCTGGGTGCGTAGCCGTGTGGTGCATGCCACTCTGGCCGTTCTTATCCGCTCTCTGGGGGCGTGCACAAGGTGGTGGCATTGCTAATGCATTGACCTGCCTTGGTTGCCATGGCAACACAAGTCAAAGTTCATATCCAGCCAGCTCATAGGGCAAAGGTCGTATCCAGCTAGCTGGGGTGATGTCATCAAGGCAGCGATGACATATATAGGTGCCTATATAGGGGCAGGCAGCTTAGTTGCAGCCAGGCTTGCAACCAGGTAGGTAGCGTAGGTAGGTAGCTGGTAAGGTAAGTGCAGGCAGGTGTAGATCAAACCATTTTATTTCTATATATTTGGGGGGCCAATATAGACCTCTGCATACTGCTAAGATTCTGAGAAGTTACCCCATTTATTTATTTATTTTTTTTTTTTTACAGTAGTCATTTACTATATGGATGGGTGGATGCATGCATGCCCAAACCTCTTACCCCCACCCAAAATAAAGCCCTTGCTGGGTGCGTAGCCGTGTGTGCATGCCACTCTGGCCGTTCTTATCCGCTCTCTGGGGGCGTGCACAAGGTGGTGGCATTGCTAATGCATTGACCTGCCTTGGTTGCCATGGCAACACAAGTCAAAGTTCATATCCAGCCAGCTCATAGGGCAAAGGTCGTATCCAGCTAGCTGGGGTGATGTCATCAAGGCAGCGATGACATATATAGGTGCCTATATAGGGGCAGGCAGCTTAGTTGCAGCCAGGCTTGCAACCAGGTAGGTAGCGTAGGTAGGTAGCTGGTAAGGTAAGTGCAGGCAGGTGTAGATCAAACCATTTTATTTCTATATATTTGGGGGGGCCAATATAGACCTCTGCATACTGCTAAGATTCTGAGAAGTTACCCCATTTATTTTTATTTATTTTTTTTTTTTTTTTTACAGTAGTCATTTACTATATGGATGGGTGGATGCATGCATGCCCAAACCTCTTACCCCACCCAAAATAAAGCCCTTGCTGGGTGCGTAGCCGTGTGTGCATGCCACTCTGGCCGTTCTTATATCCGCTCTCTGGGGCGTGCACAAGGTGGTGGCATTGCTAATGCATTGACCTGCCTTGGTTGCCATGGCAACACAAGTCAAAGTTCATATCCAGCCAGCTCATAGGGCAAAGGTCGTATCCAGCTAGCTGGGGTGATGTCATCAAGGCAGCGATGACATATATAGGTGCCTGTATAGGGGCAGGCAGCTTAGTTTGCAGCCAGGCTTGCAACCAGGTAGGTAGCGTAGGTAGGTAGCTGGTAAGGTAAGTGCAGGCAGGTGTAGATCAAACCATTTTATTTCTATATATTTGGGGGGCCAATATAGGACCTCTGCATACTGCTAAGATTCTGAGAAGTTACCCCATTTATTTATTTATTTATTTTTTTTATTTTTTTACAGTAGTCATTTACTATATGGATGGGTGGATGAATGCATGCCCCACCCTCTTACCTCCCCACCCAAAATAAGCCCTTGCTGGGTGCGTATCCGGGTGGTGCATGCCACTCTGGCCGTGTTCTATACACGCTCTCGTGGTGGCGTGCCAAGGTGGTGGCATTGCTAATCATGACCTGCCTTGGTTGCCATGGCACACAAGTCCAAGTTCATATCCGATCCAGCTCATAGGGCAAAGGTCGTATCCAGCTAGGCTGGGGTGATGTCATCAAGGCAGCGATGACATATTAGGTGCCTTA